>NW_027499229.1:0-98466 GCF_021521415.1 Bidens hawaiensis
CTATCTAAAGGAAACATAATATGTGTCTCTACTCCAGGTCATGGATGATAATAGACCTCTTGAGCTTATGATTAGATGGATGTAGCGGTCATGTCTTTGTTTTTCACTGACGAAAAGCCCAATTATTTACAGAAATCATCAATTAGATTTCTAGAAATCCGCAAAGCTAGTAGATGATGAATTCGATAGGCGTATTGAGGCTACCGTAGCTAGGCATGAATTGATTATTATAGTACAACTGAAAATAGCTAGTCTACATTTTCATCACGATATGGATGCCCATATTCATTTTTCTACTACCCGATTGTTGAGAATATTTCAAGAAACAACGGGCTACCAAGGAGATGTCAATGAAGGACATTACAAGAAAAGGATGTTTCCCAATATGTACCGATTCTATATACATCATATAATACAGGGTTTTACAACAAGGAGGGGTACTTGGGCCCTCATGAGTAGGGATATTGCCAATGCCACTGTGGCTGTCGTTTATAACCAGTCGTTTAATTTTTCAAAACTAATTTTTGAAGGCTTGGTGTCAAATTTGAGGAAAATGAGGGATGCTGATAAACTTTTGGTTTTTCCCTGATTTTTACAAATAATTTACAACATTCTACACCCTGATTTACCAACCATGGGCACAACTCATGCACTACAAGATCCGAATGTCTATAAGCGAATAGCAAGGTTGGGGGCAACCAACAACTTCAATCCTTAAGTTGAATTTGATATTCTATCTTGGTTGATTAATAATGATTTGGAAATCATGGCAGTTCCAGAATCACCTATGGTGAATTTTGGGGAGGAAAATAGTGAGGAAGATGAGGTATCTGATACTGCTGATGATGGTGAAGATGGAGATGAAGGCAAATATGATGGAGGTAATGATGATGTTGTTGTGCATCATGTTATGGAGGATGTTGTGGAAGTTTTATCTGAGGCTTAGAGGAGACATTAACCCAAACCATTCCAACACCACCTACCTCACCACCAAACCAACCCTTAACCCAAGACCTTTCACCCCCACACTTCCAAACAAATGAACCTTATATTCCATCCCCAACAACTTCACCAATATACCAAACCCAATGACCAACCCATTGCCAGTTCCAAACCTTAAACCAAACCCAATCCTTAAGCCAATCACCAACCCATTGCCAAACCCAATCCATAAACCAAACCCAATCACCAACCCATTTACAAACCAAATCCTTATCCTAAAACCTAGACCAGCCTATACCTGAACCTTACATTCCTCAATATGTACCAGGCCATCTCATAAACCATCCTGATACACCATACCAATCTCCAAACCATTCACAAACACCTGAAAAACCAACCCATGAAACACAAAAACATAAATCCCTGATACTTTTCATATCTGACCCTTAAACTCACAACAAAGATCTGACCCACCCAATTCTCACATGTCAACATTTATTGAGCCGAAATTTTGACCTTATAACTAAGAATGTTGATTTGAAAGCTCAAAATAGTTATTTGAAGAAGGAGAATGAGGTGCTTAAAAAGAAAAATGTTAAGGTGGAACTACAGCTGGAGCAGGCTCTCCAAAGGATTCAAAGCCTGGTCTCTGAGGTGGAGAAGACCTTAGTTGTACCAAAACAGGGGAGAATCCACCTGCTGCCATTGATCTGTTGTAGATGTGCTTAAATCACATGCTAATGAATATGGGTGTAATAGTGTTGATGATGAGGAAGAGAATGAGGAGAATGAGGAGGATGGTTAGGAGGCAGATGAGTCTGTTGGTGGTGAGCAAGATTATAATGTTGAAGAAAATGATGATGCTGAGGAGGTTGTATATGAGAAGGTGGTGGATGATGAAATTGTTGATGAGTAGATAGCTATTAATGAAAATGCTGATAAGATTGGTGAGAAAGAGGAAGGAGTGAATGATGAGGATGATTTGAATATTCTGTATGGTGATTTCGATAATGTTGAATTTTTATTGGAGAAGGAGAAAAAGGATGAGGTTGAAAAGTATGTGGATGAAGAACTAAATGACTTATTTGATCAAATTGATAACTTTCCTGATGAATCAACTATGGTGAGGGAAATTAGTCCATCCAAGCCCTTGAATGTGGATGAGAAGAGAAGGAGGTTGAAAGGCAAATATGTTGCTGAAACTGAAGAACAACTACAACCATTGGAATCCACCAAGATTAAATCAATTGATTAACAGTTGATGGTGGATGAATGTTCCGAAAAGGCTGCAAAAACACATGATGACATTATGGGAGAGTGGCTACAAAGGGAGATGATCTCAAGATACCTATCTGATAAGGAAATTAAAGATCAGAGAATCATGATGGAAGAAGCTGAATTGAGAAAGGATCTTGATGAAAGTCAAGGGGAGTTGGATCAGGAGGTAATTGATGGTTTGTTAAAACTACAACTGGTGGAGAAAATTGACAATTCTTTGGCCTTGTCATATGTAAAATCAAGCAAGGTGAAACTAATGAGCCTGGGCCATAACAAATATTCCTTCCACTATAGAGCCTGAAAATGAAGATATAAGTAATCAGTTGGTTACCGATATAGTTGGAGAAACTGTGACTCAAATCTTGTCAAAGAAATGGGATCAGCAGATCCTTGATGATATAAGGGAAAATAAAGAAAGTTGGGATCCTTATTATTTAGTCTTATCTCATTCACAATAGCCATGTACCTCTCCAAAACTGACTTCAATCGTTCACCCTCTCTAAACTTGAAACGGTGTAGTTGTTGCTTCATCCTATCCTTCTTGATATCCTTCAACTTGGTATTTCCCTCAAACAACTCTACTATAGCATCAAACATTGCTTTTGCTATAGTACGACGAGCAACACTAGTCAAGATTTCCCATGATAATCCCAACTTCAACATAGCTAAGGCTGTGTCATCATTCTTTTTCATGGTTTTTTCAACAGTTTGTTTGTTTGTCGTGCCATCAGGAACATAAGGCCGATTCTTAATCAAATTCCACAACTCAACATTATTGTAACAAACTGCAGCCTCAAACAACATTTTCCCTTTATATATTTTTCCTGTCCATATAGGCTAGGAATCTTTTTAGTAGAAACCTCTTACTTATCCATTGATCCAAACATGTTTTTGGTATTTTAAAATATTTTTGAAAAACAAAGAAACTTAACAAATTTAAACAAAAACTTAAAACACTCTTGAAAAAAAGTCAAGTATGTGGACAAGATCTGATACCAATTGTCGGTCCCGTATTGCTCACTCAATAGCTCAATCACTCACAATCGTAACCCACACATAAGCGTTCACAAGAAGGTTACGACTTACTATTTTTGTGAAAAACAAAAGAATATTAAAGGCGGAATCAACAATACTCTTAATGTTGCTCAACTGATTGGAAAGTAACAAACACATAAACTAACACAAAAGATTCCCATATATATTGTGAAGGATACAATGAAAATAAATTAGGGTTTCAAGGTGGAATGTCAAGATTTATGGCAGCTTTCCGTATAGGATGAATAGCCATCAAATCACGATATTCGCACTATGTCCGTGATTATCATACGCGTGCCCTAAAGTTTCCTTTATAGGCTTGCCCTGACAAATGACATTCCTTTTTGGAAAACCTAATGATTGATACTAAACATATTCAATTGTATTACAAAAGATTCTTAGTGTAAACAGGTCTTCGAGCAAGCTTTGTAGCTTTTGTCTTTTAGAGAGCAAACCTGGTAACCATTAAGTGTGCTGGGGAAAAGTTCTCCGAGTAAGCTTTACTTAGAATATTTTCCTTCGAAAATATTCATCAAACATGCTTCAAACTTCCTGATAGTACCAAACTTTGGTCGGTATATATCCTACGAGCAAACATGTTTTTCAGAGATCCCTTCAACCTTTTGTTGCTTTAACTTATTTGAGCAAACCCTAGTGTGATGGTTTCATTGCAGCTTTCTTGGGGTTGAACCTTTCTCTTTTGAAGTCCTTAAGTAATTTCTTTATCAACTTCCTTCAAGCTTGCTCGGACCACTGTTTATTATAAACAAACCTTGCTCGATCCACCAAAATGCTTGGATTTGCTTGGTTTAGTCAAGAGTTTTCTCTGAAAAAACCCTTGCTTGACTAGAAGAACAACCTTGTTTGATGAAGTGTAGTTTGCTCGAACTAATAAATACGAAGAATTCTAAAAGATAACTTTGCTTGAATGACAAAATACCTTGCTTGACTTTGTATAAGCTTGCTGGGAGGTCTAAGTTTGCTCGATTTCCATAAATAGCCATTTTCCAAGGAGGTTGAGAAGATTTCAATCTTCCTTAAGTCTTTTCTTATTCCAACATACAACATTGTGATTGATAGCCGGTTAAGCAACTTCATTTGTATTTGTTAAATCTTTAATATAATAAGTTTCAGCCCTATCTTCAGAAATCGACTTCTGAATTCGCGAAGGAGGTGGTCAGAACACTTAGAGCTTCAATATGTTAATCAATTCATAACAATTGATATAAGGATCTAGTTATATGATAAATGTTGGTGATTAGATAATAGATTAAGGTGAACGAAGTGTTGAGAAACGACTTGGTCAGAGTAACGGCTTGAGAGAATAGTACTTAAACACTTGTTAAGTTTAACATATGATAATAGTCTATATATAGAGGGCGAATGTCATTCGTAACGAATGGCCTCATTCGTCTTCATTACAATAAATATAATAATGGGTATAGCGAATGACTCATTCACTATACCCCATTCATCAACATTCCATAACGAATGAGTACATAATAATAACGATTAGTGTCCATTCATTAAAGATCATTAACGAATGGAAATTGATATATACGAATAATATCATTCGTTAAACATAATTAACGAATGATATACAAATTTAACTAATGGGACTAGGTAAATTACCAAACTTCCCATACATAAAATAATAATAAATTACATAAATTAAAATGACTTGAGACGACCAAAACTGCTTCCAGTCAGCACAACCACGCACCCCAAACGCGTGATAAACACGAAAAACGCGTTGGAATTGCGTAGCGCGGTCATAATCTTCAATGTTGGCAACAAGAATCTCTTTTTGGAAGAGCATGTTGTTGTCGGTAGCAAATAAATTAACGAGCCAGATAGGATCAATGACACGAACAAACTGCGTATTCAAATATGTTCCCAAAACGATCACCTCTTCACCCGTTCAGTTGTCGTAGTACCACCTGTTGAATGTCTTGTAAAGACTTTGTGGAAAAGTATTCACAGGAACTCGTCTCATCATTTTTGGTGGATTCAACTTTAACACGAGCTTCTTCCAACCAGTTTGCGGATCAATCTCGTAGAGGTATTTCCTAGTTGGCACATGCGGTTTGAAAAACATAAACCCGTGGTTGACCTCAAAGAGAAGATGTTGGTGAAACCATCCTGCTAGTTGCTTATTACCATGGTAGATGAATGGCCGCCTGGCGAGAATCCGCATATCCCACCTCGGCAGTGAGAGAACATCAGTAATATATTGATAATACTTCACACCGATCTCCACTTAATTAAGCACACCCTCAATTCCAAATCATACAAACAAGAGACGATATCACCTTTGACGGTTGGCACAATCTTGAATGTCGTCTTTTGGTTTGTCTTTGAACGTGCTTTGACCTCGATCTGGTTCTCTTTGTTAACATAACGATACGATTCAATAATCATAGATGTTTGGGATTTGCTATGAATCCCAAAGCATCCTTCAGCATCAAGATCCATTTACCACGATCCTTTGTCAAATACATTACCCTTCTTATTTTTTGTCTTCTCCAAATGTTCTTCGACAACTTTAACGTGTTCATCAATGAATAGTGGAACACCCTGATCGACATTTGAATGCGTGTAAAGATCAGAATATTGCTCTGCCATCACATGTTTAATATCAATATCCTCATAAATAAACGACGTATTCCTAGATGGAATACTCGTATCAGCTTCAACCTCTTCATCATTAATTATGTCCACGTCCTCCTCCAATGCATCCAAGTCTTCATCATTCAAACCCAATAATAAAGAAATTTGATCATGAAACAGGGCTAAGTCCACAAACTCACCCTCCTCTATCTCATTAGCATTAGCAGAGCTCATCACGATCTCCTTCTCATAAACCATTAATAATATAGTGTTAGCTTTGATCGACTCGACAGGAGTGACATTGATAGCACCTTGATGAACTACCATCTGTCAATCATCACCATCACTAACACCCACTAGTACCTACAGTAGACGAACCTTGAGATTGTTTCGGCTCACCACAACCATAACCAGCCGCATCAAGTTCTTTTTCTTTATCATCATTCTTCAATTTCTTTAACGCGTCATATTTACATGTTAACTGAAGAATGAGTTCCTCATGTTCTTTTATTTCCTCCCCCTGATCTGAAACAATCTCACGGAGATCCTTAGTATCCTTTTGACAGTAGGAGATGTAGCTCATGAACCGTCATTGATCCAACAACATATGATCTTGTTGTTGACGATCAACTGCCATCAAAATTTCATAAATATGAATCAAACTAATTATCTAATCCATCTGTTGAGGAAGTGGAAAGGTGTGAAACATAGGAGGTACATGCTGCACCGGACCATGTGGATGGGTAACCCTCATAAATGATAAAGCCAGAGGCTTCATCTGCATTGTTGTAGTAGCTGGAGAGGTCACCATTGATGTAACAGGAGATGTTGGCAACTGAGATAGCATTGATTATGGTATCGAAGAAAATCTCTGATCAATCGATGTAGTCATCGTAAGAGTGATAACCGGGGTGCTAACATTAGGCGAAACCACCGGCATTTGTTGAGTTGACGACCTTGGTATCTGTGGACCAATTTCCACACCATCTCCTCGTGTAACTCGGTGTTTCGGCAATTTTTCTTTCATCACTGCCTTTTTCGTACGTTTACGTTGAGCAACAGCTGAACTAGCTGCCTTAACCTCAACCCTTCTACCATCTCCCCCTTTTCCATCATCTCCACCATCACGATCATCACCACCATCGTTTCCAACTGGAACCCTATTCCCGTTCGGAATACGAATAATCGTGGATCCAACGGTCATTAGAAGGACATTCATAATCTGGATTCGCCTGATCACCAATCATACATTTGGTCCTAGGACGATCCTCAGCCGTCGACTTACGTAATGTCTTCATGCGTTTCATCGTGTCGGTTGTCATATGTTCCAGTTTCAACACATCGTCCTTCAAAGTCTGATCAATCTCGAGATCAGGTATCAAGTCTTTAATAAGCAGCTAGATGAATCGTGGATACATAAGAAACTTGTTCTTACTATGCTTAACTAGGAAATTATCCTTGAGATGATAATTTTATAAGCTCGGAGAAATGGACGGTTTGTTCAATATCAACGCGATGAATGCTAATTGAAGCGTAATCCTACACCCGTCGAAACCACCTTTACGTCCCCCAAGGCAATGAATCAGAACATGTAGTAGATAATTTAATGGTGCACACAAGTATGCCTTGTTATATTAGGAACAGTCCAGGTCATACTTATAAAATAATCTCTGAAATAGTCCAAGGATCAGCGTCCTGTCAAACTCACAAGGAATATCCATATTATCAACAAATCTGATAACCCGACGTATCACACCAGGAGTAAGAGTGATAGTCTTCTTCTTTATCTCAGCAACAATGTGGTTCTCAGCCTCCACATAATGAGAAGCATCCCAATACAGACGTATCACGCTAAAAATGTATGGGGACATTAGAGGATATAGCATAATTAATACGAGAACGACGTAAAAATGCTATGATGATACCAAACATATCTTGATCAACAAGTTGTCTTGTAAGAACGCACATATGCTGTGCTTCTTGTCATATCCCAGATCAGGAACAAATGATGTTGCTTGTTATTGCGATGCTTGAAGTTGTACTTTAGGTTCGGCAACTTGTGGTTCAACAACTTCAACAATAGGATCCTCTTGTAAAATAGGATCCTGCTGTGCCGGAGCATCGGGTATAATTTCATGTGTCGTTGTTGTAATCACAAAACCCGAATATTTGTTAAACCAAACTTAAAGATAATTAAAATCAATTTTTCATTATATACTTAATAAATTGATTTCAGTTTTAAAAATTATAAGACTGATTCGCTATCTCTTTCGTTATGACGAATGGTGTCATTCGTTATAACGAATGGACTGATTCGTTAATCTTACAATGAAGAATGAGTGAATAGCGAAAGGAGTTAAACGAATGAGTCCATTCATGAATTATATAGAGCAAATGAACGTCCATTCATTATTATAATCACACGAATGTGTTAATTTGTTAAGAAAGTACAACGAATTGGTTCATTCGTCAACTTTAGACACGGATGAGCGTCCATTCGTTGTCCATAACGAATTAAAACAATAATTAACATCTTTGACCTCAATCGTCAAAGTCAAAATTAATTAAAACTCAATTAGTCAACATGCATACAGAGAATTAGTTTAACCTTACACAATGATGAATCTGGACAAAAATTGTATCATCAGTCTCGTAATGACATCGTTTAACAAACCAAATCAAAAGTTAAGGCTCACAAACAGGTTCAAGTTGGTTTATTGATTAATACATAAAACCGGTTAATAAAACATCAAATTAACCTAACAAACGTTTAAGAAATTTGACGAAATTCATTGCTTTTGAATCGTCTATACCTTATGATTCTAAAAAAAATCAACAAAAATTGATTTAATGATGGTTGGAAAATCTTGAAATGTTTTGCAAGAGTTTCTCTCTATATTTGTTGTAAACTAGATGAACGAATGGGTTGATTTGTTCACCCACTGTTCAATATATAGTCCAGATTTGCATGCAAATCTGTGAAAACAAATAGACTCATTCTTTAATTCAAATTTAACGAATGCCTCACATTCATTATGCAATATTAACGAAACAATAATAAATTAAGAATCACAACGTATCACCAAAGATTCATTCTTAATTTGTTATTATTATGCATGATGAATGAGGTCATACATTATCCGGTAGAGAAAGAGAATAGGTTAACGATTGAGTATGTTCGTTATACTTTATCAATACGAATAACCTTCATTTGTTATAAATGTGAAATTTTCATTTTTAATTTCCAAGAATTAAATATGAATCGAAACTCATGTCTTGCAGAACTTTATATATGAAGATTGTTTACCACTCGGGGTAAAATGCAATGCCTTAATGTGATTTTCTTTCAAAACACTGAAGTTAAACGAATTAACTTAAAAACGATTAACTTAAAATGAACACCTTAATAATAATAAAATAAAAACGTGGGAAAATTTTTGTGGTATTTTTTTTTCAAAAACTTTACCCTTTATCTCGGATATCGAAAATAAACCAGAAATCAAAATAAAAACATAATAATTTTGGATTCTGTATATTTTAGAATTAAAA
The DNA here is from genome assembly GCF_021521415.1 of Bidens hawaiensis. NCBI lineage: Eukaryota > Viridiplantae > Streptophyta > Magnoliopsida > Asterales > Asteraceae > Bidens > Bidens hawaiensis. The sequence continues at coordinate 9,415 of NW_027499229.1, forward strand.
ATAAATAAGACTAAGACAAATTCGAAATCTATTCTACGAAAGCAGTACATATTTTTATAAGTTGAGCAGAGAATCATATTGAACAAATCGCACTTCCATCTCAGTTTTATATTTTAGCATTATTATGACTGGAGTTAAGTCGATCATTGATATTGTTGTCCACTGAAATCTTAGAACAAACTTTCATTTGTGATATGATTTAATTTCAATTAAAGCACAGAATATCATAAACTATCAGCCTGTAATTTTGATTTAGACTTAATTTGACGTTTTAGTATCACCCTAACTTGACTTAAGCCATTATACCTGAAGATCAAAATATATGATTTATATATGATTAAGCAATCTAAGTTCATAATCCCCACTACAAGGTATACCCCCGTTATCAAGCAATACACCAAGCTTTAGTTACTATGAATTAGTATGCACGAGTTCATCTGTAGGCTTACATGCATTGTATCCTTGGGGTCCGTTTCTTGATAGTATTAAGACGCACGCAAGGGAGGAACAATGTATGACTCACAACGGATTTTTATCTAGTCAGTAATGATTTCTTGATAGTATTAAGACACACGCAAGGGAGGAACAATGCATTGTATCCCTGGGTCCGTTTCTTGATAGTATTAAGACGAACAATAGTGATAAAGTTTATTGACTTACGGTTCGCTGTAAAAGCATTTGAAATATTCAAATTATAAACATCCGGATAATAAATCGCATAAAGACTCACATTGCCCAGAAACCGGATGCATCCCATCAATACAGGATTTGAGATCATAAGACTATATACCATTGAAGTGTTAACCATAAACTAGATGTATTTTATTTAGAACTTTTCTTTTTGTTAATCAAACAGATACAAGGCTTGAGTATGACAGGCTATTGCATTTCTGCCTTCATTATCGAGACGTTTAGAAGAGACTAACACCTCTTACCAATTGGTAATTCTTATGTTCATATCACAAACTTTACTCTACTGGTTTGTTTAAGACCTACCAATGCACCAATGCATTTAAGAACACAGCCTTTTAAGCGTATTTCTTAGTGGATTAGGGACTAGATAATCAATGTACTATTATCTTCTGTTTTTCTTTAAGACTCATATTTGAGGAGCAACTTTTTAATGTTTTTGTATTTTTGAAATATTTGAATATTTTTTGTTTTTATATGTACAAATAGAAAAGCACGGTATTTTGTATTTTTCCTTTTTGTATTTTTTGAAGTATTAATTAAATACAAAAATAAAAGTTGATTATCTGTGCTTAAGAATATTAGCAAGAATTTTCAATCCGTTTAAAGCATCTTTTATCAAAAGCTTTGCTAAACATATAAGCTTTCTGAAAATCCGTGTGCACCTACTATAAATCGATTAATTTATTTTCAAAGAAATCATGGATAAAATGATATCTAATACCGATATGCTTCGTCTTAGAGTGGTGCACGGTGTTCTTCGTGATACAAATAGCCGTTGAGTTATCAATAAATATGGCAGTAGTAAGAAACTTCAAACTGTAATCCCACAAGTGTCGTTGGATCCAAAGAACATGTGAACAAAAACTAGAGGCTTCCACATACTCTGCTTATGCGATTGAAATGAAGACCGTTGTGTGCTTCTTACACTGCCAAGAAACAAGCCGACTTCCTCGGAATTGACAACCCGCCGTAGTTGACTTGAAGTTGATCTTGCATCCTCCATAGTCTGAATCGGAAAACACAGTGAGATCGAAGCTATCATTCTTGGCATACCATTACCCGATATAAGGATTACCCCTCATAAAGTGAAGTATATGTTTAACCGCCGCCAGATGAGTCACTCTGGGACTCGATTGATACCTAACACATAAACAAACAACAAACATGATATCAGGACAAGAAGCAGTGAGATACATTACAGAACCTATCATAGCTCGATACAAGGTAGGATCAACGGTATCCTCTAATTCGTCCGGTAAAAATTGTGACCCATGAGAACAGGCGTCGAATGGACTTTTCCGGAAGTTATCATGAATCGGCTTGAGACATCGTTCACATATTTTGTCTGATAAATGAAAATTTCAGCGTTAGACTGATGTGCTCGCAAGCCTAAGAAGAAAATCATCTCCCCCATCGAGCTCATCTCGAATTTTGTCATTTGAAGAACCAAATATGATGTCATCGACTTAAATCTGGATGAGGAGCAAATCTTCTCCGACAGTCTTGTAGAAAATAGTACAATCCGCAGTCCCTTATTTGAAACCACTATCCGTAAGATGCTCAACAAGTGTTTCGTACCAAGCTCTAGGGGCTTGGTGGAGACCATAAAGAGCCTTTTTTTAAACGTTATACACGGTCAGGATAGTATGGATCATCAAAACTAGGAGGCTGTTTCACGAACACCTCTTCATGAAGTTCCCCATTAAGAAACGCACTCTTAACATCCATTTGATAAAATTTAATGTTCTTGAAAGCTGCGTAGGCCAAAAATATACGTATCGGTTCCAGTCTTGCAACATGAGCATATACTTCTATGTAATCTATGCCTTCTTGCTGGTGAAATTCTTGCACGACCAAAGGCGTTTTATTCCTTACGATGACCCCATGATCATCCTTCCAACATTTAAAGACCCATTTGGTCGAAATAGACTTTTTAACTCTATCAGGCCTATCAATGAGATCCCACACACCCAATCGACTAAACCATTGCAACTCTTCTTGCATTGCTTCTGCCCATGATGAATCTTCAAGCGCCATATGAACACTCGTCGGTTCCATTTAAGAAAGAAAGCGGGTGTATTTCGCGAGATTCATGATTCCCGATGAATACATATTGGCATACCCGCACAATACATTAGAATCGTTTGCACCAAAAATCTAATGACGTGTCTTAACACCAACATCATGATCAACAAGGATGTTGTCCTGAGGATGATACGTGTAAATCTAAAGCGTTGTATTCTCAGGCACAACTACATTATGAGTTAATTGAGTGAGATTCTCTTCAGGATCAGAATATGATTCCCAACCTCATTAGTATCAGTAAACGAATATGAAGAACAATCAACTAAACGACTATCATATTATGAAATAAAAATGACATCAGATGTATCCGGATGATCATCAGGTGGTATATCATCATAACCAAGTCTTGAACAGGGAGATCAACTATGGGAGTAAACGAGTAAAATAGGCACTCATAGTCAAACATCCAACCAGGACCCTTGCCGACAGGAGGTGTTGTGTAACTCTTGCAGTCAACATGGTACCACTCCTCAACCCAACCCGAAGTGAAGTTTAAAACACACGTCTTAGTCGAAGCATAGTCCAAGAAGTAACCCTCAATAACCTACTCCTGGAAGGACACCCGAAAGGTTCCAAAAATTTTAAATTAGGCTAACGGTTATTCAGAACTTGTAACTCGTCTTACTCAGGTTCTTAACCGTTATAATACAATTGAGCGTGTAGCAAGCAGTGTTCACCGCCTCATTCCAAAATTGGATAGAAAGCTTTGAATTTGCAAGCATTCTTCTAGATGCTTCAGTCAATGTTCGGTTCTTCGGTTCAGCCACACCATTCTGTTGAGGTACATATGGACCACTATATTCTAGATGGGTTCCCTTTTGAGTACAAATGAAGTCCAATATAGTATTCTTGAACTCCATACCATTATCACTCAAAATATGTCTCACCTTGTGTTTGTAAAGTGATTCGATCTTCGTGATTAATTTTTGAACAAGAACTAGTGTCTGATCTTTACAACTCATAAATACCATCCATGAGTACCTCGAAGAGTCATCGGTGACAACTAGACAGTACCAATATCCAGCAATACTCGTATGATTCATAGGACCAAAAAAATCCATATGAAGTCCTTCCAGAGGAGTATCAATAAATTATATAACTTAGTCGGGTGCGACTTCTTTTTCTATTTGCCCTTCTTGCATGCAACTTAGTGATCGGTTAGCTTGAAGTGTTTCAGGAAAACCACATCCACCAAATCATTTGCCATTAGATAGTTCATCTTCCTGACATGAACATGACCTATACGCCTATGCCACAAAATCGAGCCTTTCTTAGTTGCTTTTGAGACAAAACACGTTTCAACAGACGTAGAAGTCAATACCTTAGTACGCATGCTAAGTACATAAATGTCATTTGACCTAGCAGACCGCATAACAACCGTATCTTCTAGAATGACATAACCAGGTTTGAGTATTATACACTCATTGTCAGTAAATACAGAGGATTACTTTTTATCTCAAATATGAGACACACTCAGCACATTGTGATCCACCTTATCACAATAATTAACTTTCTCGAATGTAATACTACCATTCGAAACATCTCCTTCAGTTGTAATCATTCACCCTAAATTCTACATAACCCCCTTGAATATTCTTGACATTGGTTAATAGGTTAATGTTATAGGTAATATGACGAGAGCATCCACTATCCATAATCCAGTTTTCATCTGATATAGTTTTGGATAAACTCTACACATAATGTAAAAATGATTAGTTCAAAAAGGAAGCCTTGGCCTCAGTTTCGGGCGCCTCATTATATTCAACTGAATGTTTAATCTTGATTAAATCCAAATTTGGTTTACCTGCTTGTGAATAAGTCACAGGTCTTTTTGAACTTTTTCAATTTGGTTCTGTAGGAATAAACAATTTCAGTTTAAAATTAACTGAATTTCATTAACATGAACCACCTTGTGTGGATTCATATTCTAAAACATGATGTGAGTCTCATCATCATAAAACATAGGTCTTTTGAGAATTTCTTTAACCAAAGGAACTAGTTTGGATTGTTCCTTGGTAAATGGATGAATATTCTGCACTCTCTTCATGTCACAATTTCTTACAGCATGATCTCATTCTCCACATAAGAAGCATGTTCTCATAATGACAAACGCACGCTGTGGTTTGACAGAAATTTTTGCAATAGAAGGTTGATGAGAATAACCAGAAGAATGTGCTTTGTCCAAATAATCAAACGCAACAAATGTCTTTTTCATATAAAAATCAAGGTTTGAACAATTAGAGAAACTCTCCAACGTGTCAGTTCTAGTTGAGTTAACAAATTGTTTAGCTTTAACCAATGGATCTGTTGTGTTTGATACCTTAGATTTAGCAAATTCTTGCTCAAGATCTTGTAATTTTGAAGTTTCATTATAAAGACGCTTTCAACGAACTCAGGTTATATAAGATTAAGTTGAATATCTTTCTCAGTGAACACTATGCTAAAACATTTTAATTTAAACACATGTTATGTGTGTACAATAGCCGGAGTAGGATTGATGAATTGTATAAAATCCTCATCCGAAAATTTGGATTTTTCTAATTTCTTAGCTTTAACCTTAATTGGTTTTGTCTAATTAACTTTAGATATACTTGAACCATACATAACAGTTTCAAAATCTTGAGGTTCACATAAGATGCGATTTGAATGTGGAATGTTTGGTTCCTTATGTACAATTTCTGGTTAACCTACATCCTCAATGATGACTTTATCAACAAAGACTTTGTTGCTTTGAATGTGTGGCTCTTGAGTTGAAGGTTTAGCTGTGAATTATTGTTTGTCAATTTGTTTTGGTTTCTCCACATGAATGACTGGTTCATTAACAACTTCTTCTTGTCCCCTAAACAAATTTTAGGAATAGTTATCATGGAATGGTGGAGGAACTTCAACAAATCCTAGACCATTTTTAGAAATCTTTTATTTACACGATACTTCCATTATTTCATTCAATAAAAATGATGAATTTCTATCTAGTTTGCTTTTCAACTCCAGAACTTCATTTTCAAACTCATTTATGGTCATTTTGACTGAAAGTTCTGCTTTTTGATTAGTATTACTAACTGACACTCTATCAATTTTATCCTTAGAATTCTCTTGAGACTCTAATGATTGTCTGTAGTTATCTTTCACTTAAGCAAGTTCTTTCATCAGTGAATCATTTTGAGCATGAAGCAAGTCATATTTTGACTTAACAGTTTCCCAATCAAAACATGACATATTGTCATATAATTTTACAGAAACAGAAGAAGAACTAACCTCGTCGATCTTTGCGATACATGCAAAAGTAGTCGTTTGAATGTTGCATGAGATATCTGAGTCTAATTCAGTTTCTGTTTCACTCTCGGTAGTCAACTCGTCACCTTGAGCGTCTTAAAAGTTCTCAATTTGTTCAAACATATCAAGATTGGCTTGAGTGCCATTATCCAACTGCTTTTGATTCCAATCAATCTCGTCAACTATGAGGAAAACTTGTGAACCAGTTGTCTTTGAAGAACCACCCCTAGAAGCTATCCCAGGAGAATCGTTATATTTCATACCCAAACTCATATCTTGATTGCAGGTCCATTTTATTCTTTCTTCGGCTTGTCACATTCTTTATCAAAGCCACCCCTCTAGTTCAATGTCGGTAAATTTATACTATTTCGTTGCATGAACATCTTCACCTTTCGTAAGATAATAGACATGTTCCATTTAAGATCCATTAATTCTAAATCATCTGGATCAATCTGATAATAGTCTTCGTTAGTCAATTAACTCGTAGCTATTATGCTACCTACTAGGATTTCATATGAGCTCATGAAAGCATAAAGAAAAGCAAGATTTGGTTTAATTGATCCACCAGAATTAGCATTCGAGCCAGATGCCATGCAACACACATTTGGCATTGATTTAGTGAAGAAGATGATACATCTGTAGAGGTTTGAGTGAGGGACGCATTATTTGGAGCAGTAGAACTACTCATAGGTAAGGAACCACCATAAAGTGTTGGATCTTGATATTCTTTCGACAACTTTTGACACCTCAAATTATACTCTCTCTGTTGAGCCACAATTTAGTTAGATAGACGCATATCAAAAGGCCATTATATGATCAAGACTAAAGTGACAAAAACGAAGACGAGTTGAAGAATTGCATTATGGTTATGGTGATATAGTACCGAAATCCCTATGGATTTCGGTTGGAATTGGGCTATGTATGTAAACTGAGATCCATAAGGATCTCGGTGGGCTTTTGGGCTATAGTTGACCTAGTGTGTTGGATACCCTATATATTAAACATGTTTTATTGGGTTTTAGTGGCTAGTTCAGTAGAGAGTGAGCAGAACTAGAAGGTTGTTCGTTCATTGTATTTCAATAATCGTGTATTGTAAGTGCTTAAGCACCCGACGTAACTTAATATACGTGTGTTTTGAAGCAATCTTGTGTTACTTCCGTGTGTTTACTCGTGTTCTTGAATCACCAAGTATCGGTATTCCGAACCCATACTTGTTATATTGATATCATAATTGTAGTGATCCAGATTCAGGACTTACAATTGGTATCAGAGCCTTTTGAACCTTTCAAGGCTCGTTTTGATATTAACAGATTCAAGATTTCAGGTGGTTTGTGTTATTCCGGCGAGATTCAAATCTGAGAAGGAAGAAGAAGGCTGGTTTGGTCAAAGATTACCTTATCTTTGGAGACAATTTAAATCTCACAAAAATAGAGATTTAGTTGTTACAAAAATAAGCTGGTCTATAAATCAGATCTGGGTGTTTAAGAGTTTTCGGCCCTTCAAACTAGAGTTTTCTGCCTAAGATCAGAGCTGTCTGCCAAAAATCAGGGATTTCGGACAAAACTCAAGAAGCTGATTAAATAATCATAGTTTTCGGTCAATTTCAAAAGTTCTCGGTCAACCTTAGTGGATTTCGGTCAACATTTGTTGTTCTCGGTCAACTTTTGAGGTTCTTGGTCAAAGGAGTTCTCGGTTGACTTTTGAGTTTCTCGGTCAAAGGAGTTTTCGGTCAAAAGGAAGGGTTCTCGGTCCATATCTGTAGGCGGGAAAATTTTTCTTGAACGAAAATTTTCTTGAATACTCCTTATAAGCGAGACTTCATTCTTGAAAATTTTGGTGAAAACAATATTTTTTCGGGTGAATTTCGGTGAAATTTATGGCGGGAAAATCGGAAAAATTGTCTTGAACGAAATTTCTCCTAGACGCTTCTTTTGAGTGGGACATCTATCTTGAGAATTTTGGCGATCATATTTTTTTGAAAAATTTTGGCGGGAAAATCAATTTTATCTCTTTAATTACTCAACGGATTCTCCACAACCCATCTCAATGTTTGGAAGTACTCTTAATCAGTCTGCTCCCTCACATGTAGTATATCAAAATTCATCTGAGGTAAGATTTCAACCATGTTCTTTAAATTGTGGTGAAAAAATTGAAATATATAAGCTTCATAACGATAGCCTAAGTAGAGATATGGAGAGAATAAAATCAGAAAATTTCAAACTTAAGAAAAATGAAAAAGGTTTTCTAGATAAAATAGAAGCTCAGAAGAAGGACATTTCTAAGCTTAAATCTGATTTTACTATTAAACTGGAAGCCTCCAAGTTAGAAATTTTAAATTTAACTAGTAAATTTGAAAGGGCTGAACAAGATTTTAAAAATTCAATGGCTCCAGTAAAGTTGTCAACTCAATGATTGAAAATCAATTGTGGTGGAAAGAAAATGATGGTGAGGGAATAGGATATAGTCAAGTTCCCCCACCCTAAAACCACAATTATGTCCCTACCCCTGTTACCAAAGAGTAGGAAGAAAAGATAAAAGACATGAAGTATGGTAAACATGTTCAATCTGAAACTATTGGATCATGATCCCTAGAGGAAATCAAGCCTATTTTTAAATGTGTGAACAATTTTGATGCTTCTACTTCATATGCAGATATAGTAAATGATGTTGCCTCTGATAGTAAAGAGGTTCAGGCTAGTGAAAATGAATCTTATTCTAACGTGCCATCAAACTCAGATGACACCATGACACAAAATTGTACAAATAATAATACACAGAGTTGTGGAGACAAAGGGAAGGCACATAAGAAATCAGCACAACAGGGACTGTCTCGTCCTCATAGATCCTCCGGATGTCCATGTGTTGATAAATCATCGGGTGCTTTGTATATCAAGAGGCAAACATGTTACCACTGTGGCACTCTAGGACATATAGCCAGAAATTGTGTTCATCGTCTATATGTTCCCTATTGCAACAAAATCAGAAGGTCGTGCCAAGGGGCAAGAAAAATGGAAAAACCTTTCCTAAGAAGGAATTCCAACATGAAGCAAGTGCTTCCGTTGACATTAGAAGAAGGATGAAGGTGTGTTTCGTCTGCGGGAACGGAGGCATTTGGCAAAGGAGTGTCACTACCGTGCTGTTAATAGAAAAGCTTCTCAAGTGAAAGGTAATAGGTTTCAATCGAATCCAGTGGTTAAACAAAATGTTAATTTTACAAAACCACAAGTATCTGTACAACAGGTCACAGATACTCAAGGATTCAAAGTTAATATGACAGGTTTACACTCAAATGATTTAAAACTGTTAAAAGATGAATAAATTTTCAGAAATCAAAGAGTGTTGAGAGTTCTAAGAATTCAAACTCGAATTCGGATTGCTACACTCCAAAGTCTTGCTACACTAAACCAAGACAAAATTGGAAACTTAAAACTCAGCAAACAGAATCTATATTAACAAATGATTCTGTTAAAGACGGGAATGATATGAGTTGGCAAGAGGTCACATATGTTGATGCTCAATGAAACCCCAAGACATTTATGTCCAACTAATCCCGCTATGCGTGTATGAACAACCATAAATTCATTATTTATTAAATGGGTTGATCCATTGTTTTAAATCTTTTAACCGTGAAATGGATTATTTGTTGCCTGGACGGGATTTTAGGGTGATAGAACGTTTTGAATCTGCTCTCTAAGTGTGTAGGAACAAATCAGGGAATACATTGCATATTAAAAGGCTTGTTCCAGACATTCAACTCGCAAGGATGCAGAATCTCAAAACAAGCTTATTCCTAGAGGGTGACTCTCACAAATGAAAAATGATGCCTTGAAGATAAAGGTAACCGTATCACTTTGGTATGAAAGATTGATCAACCAAAAAGATTTTAAAATTTTATTTATTTAAAAAAAATTACAAAAATATGTTCACGTATAGTCTTTCAAATATAGTTTTTTTATTTTGTTTTATTTAAAAATGAGAAAATGACTTGAACGTACATGAGAAATGATAGTAGATCAGTTGGCTGACTATCATACTTCATCTTATTTTATTATTAAAAGCTAAGTTTTGACGATTGAGTCTTATTAAAGTTATATTTGTACATAAAAGTTTTTACACAAATTTAGGGGGAGAAAATTAAAAAATTCAAAAAGAGTGTGTGTGCGTTTAATAAAATTTTTTTATCTATGTCTTTCAAACTTCACTCTCGCTTAAAATTATGTCGGCTTCTCAAGTTTGAAGAAAATATATTTGTATATGTTTGGTCCGGTGTTCTACTCGTAGATTCACAGGATAGCCATTTATCTAGAGACTGAAAGCATCTGGGGTGATTGTGATGTGTTTTCGTGTTTGGAATTCTTTCACTTAAAATTATGTCGGTAATTCGAAGTTGGTGGGACGCGCATTCTCATATGTGTTTGGTCCTGTTAACCACTAGTGGTCATACGGGATAGCCATTTACCTGAAAACTGAAGAGTGGCCGGGGTGACTGAGTTCTTAACATGTGTGTCTTCTGTAACTTTCTGGGAAGTGATATCATTATTCAGCTAATAGCTTTTTAGAAGCTTCAAAATATTTTCAAATGAAAATTGATCCAACCTTTGGAAAATGATAGGTAAATTGTTTTTGTGTGTCTGACGAGTGAAGTTATTAAGCTTAGAAGGCTCTAGAACAGTCATTGATTTGTATGGCAGCTTTCCATGATGCGTAATAGTTGAAGTGATATAAACTAAATATGCTAAACTTACCGTGGAGAGTCATTTTGAAGAAATGTGCATGTCTCCATATACATCTCTCTGAAGGATAGGCATAAAAGCAATTACTCAGTCATACACGAGCCCGTTAGTGTCTTGATCACCAAAAATATTATGTTTCTATGTTATTGCTTAAGTTATAAAAAAAAGGAAAACAAATAAAAATATATATAAAAGAATTTGATTATTGTGTTATTAAAAAAAATTCGTATTTTGAAATCATAAAGGGTCAAACTAGAACTACAGAGATGGGGGTATAAAATTAAGTCCTTTCATGTCTCTAATGAAAGGCCTGTAAGTCCGGATGTCTTGTAAGTTCAACATTCAACCTTAAAGCTTAAAAATTCTTTGTTTATCTATAAAAATCTTTTGATCAAGCACTAGGGGATTGGAGTCAAATTGGGGTGATCTGGGGAAAGCGAAATGCGCTTTAAGTAGGGATATGAGGCATCATAAGTCCATGAGTGATGTCCATCTAAGCTTTATGCCGAACCGAACCTAATCCATTTCACTAATGCAATGAAAATCATGCGAAGTTCGTTATACATGCTATCAACCTGTTTCTTTATGTCATAATAACGCTGAGCATGAATCTTTGTAAAAGCACCTTAAACAATATGATTCCATGTTCGGATCTTTTCATAAAGGCGACAGTTTTATCAAAAACTGAAATTTGATCCCAAATTTTGGCTAAATTACAAGAAGACCAGGTGATTAAATTTGTTTTATTTGTTGTTTTTTGTCTTATTTTATTTCATTTATTTTATTTTTACTTCTTGTTACTCTTGTCGAAACAAATGTGTTAAGAAATCATTTTAAAATTTGTCTTCTTCTAATGAAATATGATTTCGGTTATTGTGTTATAGTTGGTTCAGCTGGTATGATCTCATTTCAAGTCTTTTCAAGAAAACCATAAAAATTAGAAAAATAAAAATTTAAAAAAAATTTGGTGTGTCTTATTTTGTTTTATTTAATTATTTTCAAAATATTTTTGTTAAGTCCCTCGATTTCAGCTGGATCTTACTTAATCATGTCATAACTCACACAGATTAATGTGCCGACAAGAGATTTATGACGAGTTGCTATATTTAGAAAGATATCCGTTTGTTAAAGGCGGAATCAATAACAAACATACGGTTGCAATGAATAATCAAAGGTAGAAGGCACACACAGGATTTACTCAAAAGATTTCCATCTATATAATTTTCATCATACAAAGTGGATAATCGATTTAGGGTTTTAGGAATCCTAGGACAGCCGTCACACGATATATTCTATTTCAATAAATGTGTCTGTCTATCCTTTTTCTTGTGTCTTGGGTGGCGTGCCCTAAAACATTCTATTTGTAGGCCTGCCACCCTATGACAACTGTCATTCCTTCTAGAAACCCTAAATACAACTTACATATCCAAATTACATATTCAAAATAAACAAGTCTTCCGGGTAGGCTTTACAACATTCTTCATTCTCCGAGTACGCTTTGTACTCTGCCATACTTTGGACTTGGTAACATAGAAGTGTGCTCGAAATCAGTTTCCGGGGAGACTTTACTTGAAGAGTATTTTACCAAGTAAAATACTCACCGGGTAGACTTCATTCTTCTTGGTTTTGTCAAACTTTTCCCGACAAATCCTTACGAGCAACCTTGTTCTTTAATGATCCATTTCAGTTCTTTGCTATAAAATAACTTATTAACAAAGTGTACTCGGGAGTACTGTTCCTTGCTTGAGCTGAACCTTGCCCGATATTACTTAGAGATATTCCTTTAGATCATCAAGCATACTTGGACCATACTTATTAATGAATACCTTTCCCGGTCTTCCAATCACTTGGCTTCTTGGACTTGGTTAACCAAACCTTACTCGGAAGAGTAATATACTTGGCTCTGAAAAACAGACTTGCTTGATAAAGCGAACCTTGCCCGGATTTACATAAACTAGTGAACCTTGCTCGGCAATACACTAATTTGCAAACCTTGCTCGGATAACCACTAAAAAATACTACTTGAAATAAACCTTGCTCGATAGACAAAATATCATACCCGGCTAAGTAAAACCTTGCTTGGATGTCTAAGGTGTGCCCGGATCCATACTTAGCGAATTCTGAGAAGGTTGAGAAGATTCCAATCTTCCATATACTTCATTCTGGTCAAATCTTTGACTCAACAATCTCCCCCTTAGGTCAATTGTTTGACTCAACAATTTTGGTTGATCTTTCTATCAAAGTTGATTGTTCTTTCAAGACTGACTTCTTGCAACGGAAGCATATGAATTATCTGAGATTCAAATTGGATGATGCTATCAAAAAGGGGGAGATAGTAGAGTATTGGATGCAGATGCTGATGTTGTTGATCATGTTCAAGTAAAGAGTCTGAAGGTTTTGAAATATTTGGTTAGACTGACGCATATCAAAAGTCCATGACAAGATCAAGACTAAAATGACATAAATGAAGACGAGTTGAAGAATTGCATTATGGTTATGCTGATGTAGTACGAAAATCCCTATGGATTTCCGTTGGGCTTGGGCTATGTATATAAACCGAGATCCTTATGGATATCGGTGGGCTTTTGGGCTATAGTTGGGCTAGTGTGTTGGATACCCTATATATAGAACATGTTGTATAGGGTTTTAGTGGCTAGTTCAGTAGAGAGTGAGCAGAACTATAAGGTTGTTCGTTCACTTGTATTTCAGTAATCGTGAATTGTAAGTGCTTAAGCACCCGACGTATATTAATATACGTGTGTTTTGAAGCATTCTTGTGTTACTTCCGTTTGTTTACTCGTGTTCTTGAATCACCAATTATCGGTATTCCGCACCCATACTTGTTATATTGATATCATAATTGTAGTGATCCAGATTCGGGACTTACACTCTTTCCTCAACTTTATGCATTAAATCCATTGCAGTGACATCTTCATTCTTAAAGAAACTGTTTTCTTTTAGCACAAGAAGGAAAGTTAAATAAGAATTTGGTAATGCATTCTTCACAGTGTCAATCTTGTCTGATTCACTCGTTCCATTTTCAAATTATTCGTCTCAGCAATTAGGTGATTAAACCATGCCAGCATCTCCTCAACAGTCTCTCCTTTCAACTTCTGGATTGGAACATCAAGATAACTTTCTTACTCTCCTCAGTATTCCCTATACTTCTCATTTTTATTCCTCGCTCTTGACGGAAAATATTGTCAGGCAATGCCATGTTCAACTAGGAATTGTTCTTTGTTTCAATTTCTAAAGCTTTCTTTTCATCTTGAGAATACTAAGTAAAATCATTTGGTTTAAAACCAGTAGATTCATTACCAACCATGGGTACAATATACACATCGTCAAGACATCTCGAACAATCAGGATGTGCGGATCCTAGATGTACTCGGAATCTTGGTACCCATTTTGCAAAGTCACTAAACATCATTAATTGGAGACATTTTGAATGGGACCCAATCTCATCATTAAGATTAAGCATATGTTACATCAACATGTTTTGTGATGCCAGTGCGTAATAACCAGCCATGTTAGAATATAGATCAAATTAAAAATTTAAGTGAAAAGTGTTCAAACTTGAACAAAAAGATCCAAAATGTGAATATAAGTAACGAATGAGTATAACCTGTAACGAAAGCGTAAAAATGATAACGAATGGATGAGAAATGGTAACGGATGGTAAGTGTCAAGAACGAATTAAGTTAAAGAATGATTATCAAGAATGAAGATCCAATGATGACGAATCAACACATGAATAGGCAAACAAATAGCTTAACGAATGGTATGACGAATATGGTAACGAATGAGGTAAAGGACAGAATGATGATCCTGTAGCGAATGGTCTTGCCACGAATGTGATTTCGTGATGAATAAAGATTCGCTTGATGACGAATGTGTTTCTATCATGAATAGCTGATCACGAATCAGCTACAATAAGGAATTCGTTGTTATTCTATTGTAACAACCTTTCGACGTCTCACGAATCAGTTAGAACTTAATAGCGAATGGCTATTACCAATGTAATAAATGATCAGTTATGCCATAACCATTGAATACCTTTGAATCTTTAAATCTTCAAATATTCAAGAATGAATTTTCTGATCTGTTATTTTCATATCCAAACAGTATACTAGACGATGACTAATCAATGGATTATTCATCCAAATCCTAACCAAAACACACAAGTTATAGCTCAAACTACTCGTCTCAGTCACGCAAACATTCCCGAACCACTCCGAACCTTCAATTCTGAACCAAATTAGTCTGAAATCCAAAAATACACAAACAGATACCCATGTTTCACACTATATCAAATCCAACCGAATTTCATTCCAATGTCACAAAATAAATCTAATCAACCACAACAATAACACAAATCAGATTACAAACCAAATTCGATCAATTCAATAACAAATTAATATCTCAGCATGTTAACTGAACTAAAATCGTTAAAACCAGTTTTTGTTGGGTATTATATTTTAGACCGACGCATCAAATCGTTATTCGTTTATAATAAAAAAATTAAATAAAGACAACAAGATATTATAACGAGTAATTAAAGCATTTGACGGGTGAAATATTATATTGTATTTTATTACTTTGTTCTTATCAAAGTAGCGGAGGAGTGAAGACCAAGGCACAAGACTAGTATAAATAGATGATTTAGGTCTTTTTTTAGGTCATGTGTGCATTGTGAGAGTTTGCCCATGGGGAATAGCTCTCCCCGGGTGGCCGTTTCATTATGATTATGTATGTAAGAATGTATGTATGATTGTTCTTGATGAAAATCATTCGGTTAATGAAATCATACTTCTACATCTATCTTTTGTCTTTTGGTTCTAGTTGTTCATCCTATTATTGATTGTTAATCAAATCGAACTCTCTACATCAATACGAGTGTGATTCGATCCTAACCGATCCAAAATTAAAAATTAAACAGTGAATTAACAATCAATTCATTATCGTAATACCTTAAATCACGAACACAATCTGATGACTGAACTCAGATATCACTTTAGAACGCTTAGAAATTCAATACGTTCATCAATTCTTACCAATTGATATAAGGATCTAGTTATATGATATATGTAGGTGATTAGATAATAGATTAAGGTGAAAGATATGTTAACATACTATAACAGTCTATATATAAAAGACGAATGCCATTCGTTATACATTCCGTAACGAATGGCCTCATTCGTCTTCATTACAATAAATGGTATATTATGTATAGTACATAATAATAACGATTAATGTCCATTCGTTAAACATCCTTAACGAATGGACATTGATAAATACGAATACTATATTCGTTAAACATACTAAACGAATGATATAATAATCTAACGAATGGGACTAGGTAAATTATCAAACTTGTCGGGTCCCTATTAGCTCACTTAGACACACAATAATCAGTCTCGTAACCAACACAAGCGTGTTGATAAAATGGTTATGAAATTTTGCTTTTGTGAAAAACCAATGAATATTAAAGGCGGAATCAATAATACTCAAATTGTCGCTTAACGGACAGATTGTAACAAAAACCCAAACTAACTCAAAAGATTTCCCTTTATATTGTGAAGGATACAATTAAAATCAATTAGGGTTTCTAGGTGGAATGTATGTATTTGTGTCAGCTTTTCCGTACAAAGATATTCTTTTCAGGAAACAGACAGCCATCAAATTACAATATTCGCTCTATTTCAGTCATAGGTGTGCCCTAAAGTTTCCTTAAATAGGCTTTCCCTGACATCTTATGAAACCATAATGATTGATTCTTAACATATTCTAAAATATTACAAAACATTACAAGGGTAAACAGGTTTTCGAGTAAGCTTGTAACCTTTTGTCGTTGTCGAGTAAACCTGATAACCATTAAGTGTGTTTGAAACAGTTCTCCGAGTAATCTTTACATAGAATATTTTCCTTAGAAAATTAAAAATATTCGACAAGCAGACTTCAATCTTCATGATAACATCAAACTTTGCTCGATATATATCCTACGTGCAAACTAGTTCTCCTTGGTCCATTCAACCTTTTATTACTTAACTTATTTGAACAAGTTCAAGTATGTTGGTGACATTATAGCTTGCTCGAGGTTGAACCATACTTTCTCTAAGTCCTTAGAGTAATTTCTTCAATAACATTCTTCAAGTTTGCTTGGACCACTGTTAATTAACAACCTTGCTCGATCCACGAAAATACTTGGTTTTAGCTTGGTTTAGTCAAGGGTTTGCTCTGAAACTAACTTTTCTTGACTTGAAGAACAAACTAGCTTGATGAAGTTTAGTTTGCTCGAACTAGCACTTAGAAGACTTCAAGAAGATTACCTTGCTCGTAAAGTGTAACAACACGGCCTCTCGTACCACCAATATTGTCCGCTTTGCCCCCGATGGGTTGCCCTTCTGAGAAATCACGGCTTTGTTTTTGGTTGCTCAGTTAGAGACTTCCCAAGTGGTCACCCTTCCTAGCCAACTAAGCCCAAAAAAGCGTTTTCATGTGCTCCACAGCCAACTAAGCCCAAAAAGCGTTGGTGATATTAAGAGGCAGGACATTACTTTTGAACCAAGGATCTCTTTTGTCAACGACCGGTGTGGGATAGTCTAAGAGTGGGAAGATGTTGTGTTTGCCAAGGGTGTTACAAATAACCCCCCTTTGGACTCATCGTCCTCGATAAGGCATGTCCCATCATCTCGAACGGCACAAGAGTGGCTCTGATACCACCTGTAACACCCCTGCCTCTCGTACCACCAATATTGTCTGCTTTGCCCCGATGGGTTGCCCATCCGGGAGCTCACGGCTTTGTTTTTGGTTGCTCAGGTAGAGACTTCCCAGGTGGTCACCCATCCTAGTACTACTCTAGTCCAAGCACGCTTAACCGTGGAGTTTTCATGTGCTCCAAAACCAACTAAGCCCAAAACGCGTTGGTGATATTATGAGGCAGGACTTTACTTATTAACCAAGGATCTCTCTTGTCCACGACCGATGTGGGATAGCCTAAGAGTGGGACGATGTTGTGTTTGCTAAGGGTGTTACAAAAAGCAAAATACCTTGCTTGAATAAGTCTAGGCTTGCTCGAAGGCCTAGGTTTCCTCAGTTTCCATACTTAGCCAATTTCGAGGAAGTTGGGAAGATTCCAATCTTCCTTTGTCATATCCTTATCCCAACAAAAATGCCCTTACATTAATAATAATAAATTACATAAGTTATAAGGACTTGAGACGACGAAAACCGTGCACTAACAGGTGGTTATGCCGTTGGGTGTATTCCTGGTGGATCTATACTCAACATAGTGGATCTCAAATTTTATAGATCCTCTTCGTCCACAAGACAGGAAGAATCATTAAGAGCTGCAGTATAAGCATCTATAAAAACACTAAAACATTTTAACAGAGTGTCATAATTAAACAACTAATCTGGTCTGAGTCTTGTATCAATCTCATTTTCTTCTCACCAACATACGTTAAATGACTCCACAATTTTCTTTTTCACTTTGTTGTAAACCGGGTAAACATTGCGTCGAACATATCCCAGAAAGTGACAATCTTCAGCCTTGGAATAGAACTTTGTTCTTGATTCTATGTGTAGCAGGGTGCACGGACAACCAAAAGCACGAAAAGGCTCAAAAATTGTCTTTTATCCATAGAATAACTAGTATGAAGTCTTCATATGGCATTTGTTGATTAGTACTCAATTTTAAACATAGCAGGTTGTGTTGCGATTCAAACCAGAAGAAAGTGGGTAACTTGGAATCACATAACATGGTGTGAGCTACTTCAAATAGAGTTCGATTCCTTCTCTATGTGACGTCATTTTGTTGTGGCATACGAGTTGCACTATACTGTCTGGCTATGCCCTTCTGAGCACATATATACTTTAAAATTTCATTTTTAAACATTGTGTCGTTGTCACATCGAATGCTTTGACCTTTTAGTTGATTTGATTTTCCATCAACTCAATGAATTGGTTGATCAATTCTAAAATCTCAATATTGTTACACAAAAAGAAAACCCAAGTAAAACATGAGTAATTATTAGTAATAACTAAACAAATGGAACTGCGAGAAATACTAAGCACGCTAACCAGACCAAACAAATCCATGTGTAATAGATGAAACAAATAATCAATTGTATTAATTGACTTTGTCCTAAGAGGCTTTTGATTGTATTTTCCTTGAGCACACGTGATACATTTTGTCAACTGTAGAGAAATCTTTAACCGGTAAACCACGAACAATGTCTCCTTTGGCAAGACTATTTAAGATTTTTATGTTTGAATAACCAAGAGACGGTGCCATAGCATTGCATTATGTTCAGAACTTTTAGAAACAAACATATAATTTTTTCAAGAAAAGTTTGATTCATATTAATCACATAAGCGTTACCTTTTCCTTTAGACTTAACCAAAATCTAATCCTCATGTATAAAAATACCTCATTTTTAATATCAGACACACTTTATTAGTGAAATCAGTTGAAACACCTTTCTCATAGATCTGAGATACATTTAACAAACTATGTTTCAACTCTGGAAAATTACTAAAATCATCAAAACTTATTATACCATTACATACAGTACTATTGATACATGAAACGTATATAGTTTTTGGTCTTGTTAGTGGTCGTTTGATAGTAGTGTGAACAAATGAAGAAACGTGTCAGCAGATAAGTAAACAAACTGAGCGCATATGTTAATGGATGTATATGTAGTTGAAAGGATATATATGTGTACGTATAAGTTAAGACTATGGACTTATACAGATACACTTACTTTGTGGACTTATACGGGCTATTGATTTAGTTGATTTCCACAACTATGAGTTTGCTACATATAGTTGATGTTGACTTTTGTGGTTACTAGTTGCCACATATTGATGTATATTTTGATTGTGCATGGGCATAAACATTGTCATGTCTCCGCATATAGATTGATTATGAATATGTTATGATGTTGACATATGCAGTTACTACTATTGTATATTTATACGACTACTATTCTCCACATTTAGATTGATAAAGACTTATAAGGATGTTTGTTACTGTTGGTCTGTAGATAGATTAGTTTGTTTTCATTTTATTAAGCTTTTGAATCATATGCTTTTATTGTTGTATTTGCTGATCCATTCAAGCTCGTGCTTAAATGTAATATCATTTGTATCGTGTCACTACTATTAATAAAACTTTGGGCTTGAACGAGATATTTATCGTGTTTTTTATCTTGTTTTGATTTCCAATCTATACATTAAAGAGTTGGATCAGTTCGTTAATATCGAAACATGATCTCATTTCATATCATGAACTTTTAACTGGTATCAGAGCCATGTGGCCCCGATTCTACTCGAAAAACTCGATGTTTATCCTTTCGTCTTGCTAATACATGAAACGTCTTTAACTTTTCATCTTGTTGGTGATCGTTTTATAGTAGTGTGAACAAACGAAGAAACGGGTCAGTAGATAAGTCAACAAACTGAGCGCATATGTTAATGACGTATATGTTAATGAACGGATATGTATGTGTATGTATAAGTTGAGACTATGGACATATACGGACGGATACACTGACTTTGTGGACTTAGACGGGCTGCTGCTTTGGTTGATTTCCACATCTACGAGTTTGCTACATATTATTGATGTTGACTTTTGTGGTTACTACTTGCCACATATTGACGTATATGTTGATTGTGCATGGGAATAAACATTGTCATGTCTCCGCATATAGATTGATTATGAATATCTCATGATGGTGACATATGCGGTTACAACTATTGTATACTTACACGGCTACTATTCTCCCAATTTAGATGGATAAATACTTATACGGATGTTTGTTACTATTGGTCTATAAATAGATTACATTGTTTTCATTTCTTTATTCTTCTGGATCATATGCTTATATTTGCGGATCCAGCCAAGTTCGTGATTAATTTTAATATTATCTGTATCATGTCACTACTATTAATAAAACTTTGGGCTTGAACGAGATATCTATCATGCTTTTCATTTTGCATTGATTTCCGCTCAATACATTAAAGAATAGGATCAATTCGTTAGCATCGAAACATGATCTCGATACGTATCATGAACTTTTTATTGGTATCTGAGCCGTGTGGCTCCGATTCTACTCGAGAACTCGATGTTCATCTCGTTTTTCTATCATTTTTTATGCATTTCGTGTTGGCGTTAATCGAAGCTTGATGATGACATATCAATGGAGGTTGAATCTTATAAGTCTTACATATTGACAGCTTATCTTCACATGTGATATTTCAAAGGCGTATTATACATATATAAGTAAATATAAGTCGTATTAGGTTATTTGGTTCTACATCCTTATATAATCAGATAAGAGATCCGACATATAAGAGCGTATATGTAAAAAAAAATAGATGAAAACATTACGTATACGCTATACTTCCTTGCATATTGATGATTCAACGATACGTGTCGGGGATAAGAACCTAAAATTCGATAATAGGAATGCGATAGTAATGATGTTTAGGGAATATTTTTGTTTTAGACGACCAATTTTAAACCATTAGTATTCAAGATTCGATAACGGCAAGCGTTTAAAAGAACAAGACGAAGATAAATTTGAGGGGAAGTCCGCTGATACACGAAACGTCTTTAGCTTTTCGTTTTGTTAGTGGTTGTTTGATAGTAGTGTGAACAAGCGAAGAAACGGGTCAGCGGATAAGTCAACAAACTGAGCGCATATGTTAACGAACGTATATGTTGTTGAACGGATATGTATGTGTACGTATAAGTTGAGACTATAGACTTATACGGACGGATACACTGACTTTGTGGACTTAAACGGGCTGCTGCTTTAGTTGATTTCCACATCTATGAGTTTGCTACATATTATTGATGTTGACTTTTGTGGTTACTGCTTGCCACATATTGACGTATATGTTGATTGTGCATGGGCATAAACATTGTCATGTCTCCGCATATAGATTGATTATGAATATGTCATGATGTTGACATATGCGGTTACAACTATTGTATACTTACACGGCTACTATTTTCCCAATTTAGATGGATAAAGACATACGGATGTTTGTTACTATTGGTCTATAAATAGATTACTTTGTTTTCATTTAGTTAATCTTCGGGATCATATTCTTATATTTGCGGATCCAGTCAAGTTCGTGATTAATTTTAATAACATTTGTATCATGTCACTACTATTAATAAAACTTTGGGCTTGAACGAGGTATCTATCGTGCTTTTCATCTTGTATTGATTTCCGCTCAATACATTAAAGAGTAGGATCAGTTTGTTAGCATCGAAACATGATCTCGATACGTATCATGAACTTTTAATTGGTATCTGAGCCGTGTGGCTCCGATTCTACTCGAGAACTTGATGTTCATCTCGTTTTTCTATCATTTTTATGCATTTCGTGTTGGCGTTAATCGAAGTTTGGTAATGACATATCAATGGAGGTTGAATCTTATAAGTCTTACATATTGACAGCTTATCTTCACATGTGATATTTCAAAGGTCTATTATACATATATAAGTAAATATAAGTCATATTCGGTTATTTGGTTCTACATCCTTATGTTATCGGATAAGAGATCCGACATATACGAGCGTATATGTTAAAGAAAAAATAGATGAAAACGTTACGTATACGCTATACTTCCTTGCATATTGATGATTCAACGATACGTGTCGGAGATAAGAACTTAAAATTCGATAATCGGAATGCGATAGTAATGATGTTTAGGGAAGATTTTTGTTTTAGATGACCATGTTTAAACCATTAGTATTGAAGATTCGATAATGACAAATTTTTAAACGAACAAGACGAAGTAAAATCCAAAGGGGGAGTCTGTTGATAGACGAAACGTCTTTAGCTTTTCGTCTTGTAAGTGGTCGTTTGATAGTAGTGTGAACAAACGAAGAAACGGGTTAGCGGATTAGTCAACAAACTAAGCGCATATGTTAATGGATGTATATATTATTGAACGGATATGTATGTGTACGTATAAGTTGAGATTATGGACTTATACGGACGGATACACTGACTTTGTGGACTTAGACGGGTTGCTGCTTTGGTTGATTTCCACATCTATGAGTTTGCTACATATTATTGATGTTGACTTTTGCGGTTACTGGTTGCCACATATTGACGTATATGTTGATTGTGCATGGGGATAAACTGTGACAATCGTCAATTTCAGGTTAACTCCGTTAACTCCGTTAACTCAACTCCGTCAATTCAAACTTAAGATCATTGAATCTGTAACGCACACCTCATTACATTTAAACTAGGGTTTAAATGACGCTTGACACTTACTACATGTGTAGTCTTTCGGGAATTGCACCGAAACGCAAACGAGTTGACGCAAACGATTGGTGAATAAACGAAAAACGCCAAAACAATAATTATGTGATAATTATGTGTTAGACTTATGTGTTATGTGATAACCTTGTTATAAACGTTAACTAAATGTGCTAGAACTAGTTAATTAAGCTAGAAAAGTAACATTTGAAAGTGGAGGGACCTAGATGTAACATGATTGTTATTAAATAATATTAAGCTAAAATCCTAGCCTCTCTTTCTCTCTCAAAACCGATCGGCCAGCCCCCCTTCTCCCTTGTTCTTGGCTGCCGTCAATCACACACACACATACATACAAGAATCGTTCAAGTTTATTGGAGATTAAGGTGCTAGGAAGGTATAAACATCTATCCTATGCATCCTCTATGCTTAATCTTGATGTTGAATGGGTTAATTATAAACCCTAGGTCCGATTTTTCCTATGTATGGTGTTCATATGATTGTTGTTGATTTGATGGTGTATTGATGATGATTTGATAACTAGTTTTGATATTATTGCATGTTAATTGTTGTGTCTTTGAGTTTGAGATCAAATAAAACCCTAACTATGTATGTATGGTGTAATTGATATGCATGGATAGTAGTTATGGTGTCTAGAATGTTATATCAATGATTTGTGGTCCATAGATAGTTAAATTGTTGAGTTTGGATGCAAACAGTTTCTGGACAGATTGTGTTGTTGATGTTTGATTGGCTGTAACGGGGTGTAAAAGTAAAAATTTATTGAAATAATTGATACTACAGTAAACTAGGTTGAGTCTAGTTTCTAAATAATGTAAATTTGCAATTTTTGGACGTGTAAAAGTTAACCTTTATGATTTTACAAAAACGTTGTGCAAAGCTGAGTTGTTAGACCTGCTGTTGGGTTGTTTTGTAAATGTTATATCTCATGAACTAAGAGACCAATTGGGTTGATTCCACTTCTGGAAGTTGAGTTATTGAGTTAGGAACCTAACCCAAGTGGTCTTGCATTTATTGGATTTTTCGTTTAACGGGAATTTCAAATAAAATTTTGTTGCGCATGAATTTGACTGTTATGAGTTTGCTGTAATGATTTGATTATTGTGAGAAACCTATGTGGAATAAAAATATAATAAAATATGTTCTGGAAACCTAGGACATATATGCTTTTGTGATGATTTTTGGTAAATTAATTGTGATGCTATGATCGGTGGAATAGTACAATCTTTCAAGTAGAATTTCTGTCTCGGTGAAACTAGCTGCTGAATTTTGTGAAAATGCATGAAACATGATAATTGCTAGTTGATTGCTATGTTTTGACCAAATTGCCCCTATGGGGAATAATTGCTAGTTAATTGTTATGTGTGACCAAATTGCCCTTACGGGGAGTAATTGCTAGTGATGTACATTATTAATACATGACACGTAAATAATTGCTCACACATGTAATGTATCACAAATGTACTTGTTAAAGTCACACACGATTCACAAACGAAACACGAAACATATTGTGTGCATAGGTATTATGTGCCGAGTCTAGAGACTCGATAATAGTTCCGACACTTAGAAAAATCTCTTTGTTGTTTTAGAACGCTAGAGAGAGTTTTTCTGTGACGCGCATCCTTTTTTGATTTAATTTGGGAATTCTTCGCAAACAGTGAGTTTCACTTACCCCTTTAAACTGTTTTAAACGCTTTTCACTTGGGGGAGATAACATACTCCGAAAAACGCATTTAAGAGTTTGTTAGTAAATTATATATCACTTGTAAAGGCTAAGTGGCAAACGAAACATTTGAAGTCCTACACATCGAACCGGTTAATGTTTGGAATAGCGAGTCACTGTTGAGTAGTACTACTGGGTTTGACAAACCCCACCCAACGCTAAACTCGACTGGAGGTCGAGCGGGTGTAATTTTGGCTAACACGTACCATGGTCTGGATGACCTGGTGACAAGGCACTTGATAAACAGTCAGCTTCGGTGTCGAACACTTAGTAATACTTGTTGTATAGGCTAGCTACCTATCGATATATAATTGATTTAACACTATCTGGTAACGCAAAACGCTAAACGCAAAACGCTGAACGCAAACGCTAAACGCTTTATTTTATTTAAACTTGTGAACTCACCAACCTTGTGTTGACACTTTTAGTATGTTATTCTCAGGTAGCCGAGGCGGGCGCGCAGTATAGGATCATGCATGGTTTTTGAACATTCTGATATGCAAACATGTTTTAACTATTATTACTTGGGTTTTTAAGTCGTCCTGCGTGACGCAACTTTTGTCTTTTGGTTTTTACGCTTCCGCACTTAATTCCATTTAAACGTTTTTAAGGTTTGAATATAACTGATGATTCCGATCCTGTTAGTTCACACCCTCTGACGGTAAAACTCCGTTAGTGGAATTTGAGGGTGTGACATAAACATTGTCATGTCTCCGCATATATATTGATTATGAATATGTCATGATGTTGACATATGCGGTTACTACTATTGTATACTCACACGGCTACTATTCTCCTCATTTAGATTGATAAATACTTATATGGATGTTTGTTACTATTGGTCTATAAATAGATTAGTTTGTTTTCATATGCTTATATTTGCAGATCCAGTCAAGTTCGTGATTAATTTTAATATAATCTGTGTCATGTCACTACTATTAACAAAACTTTGGGCTTGAACGAGATATCTATCGTTCTTTTCATCTTGTATTGATTTCGGCTCAATACCTTTAAGAGTAGGATCAGTTCGTTAACATCGAAACATGGTCTCGATACATATCATGAACTTTTAATTGGTATCAGAGTCGTGTGGCTCCGATTCTACTCGAAAAACTCGATGTTCATCTCGTTTTTCTATAATTTTTTAGGCATTTCGTGTTGGCGTTAATCGAATCTTGATGAATGAAATATCAATGGAGGTTGAAGCTTATAAGTCTTATATATTGACAGCTTATCTTCACCTATAATATTTCAAAGGTCTATTATACATATATTAGTAAATATAAGTCATATTCGATTATTTTTTCTATATCCTTATATAATCGGATAAGAGATCCGACATATACGAGCGTATATGTTAAAGAAAAAATAGATGAAAACGTTACGTGTTCGCTATATTTCCTAGCATATTGATGATTCAACGATACGTGTCGTAGATAAGAACTTAAAATTCTATAATCGAAATGCAATAGTAATGACGTTTAGGGAAGATTTTTGTTTTATACAACCAAGTTTAAACCATTAGTATTCAAGATTCGATAACGGCAAGCGTTTAAACGAACAAGACGAAGATGAATCTGAGGGGAAGTCTGATGATACACGAAACGTCTTTAGTTTTTTGTTTTGTTAGTGGTCGTTTGATAGTAGTGTGAACAAGCGAAGAAACGGGTCAGCGGATAAGTCAACAAACTGAGCGCATATGTTAACGAACGTATATGTTGTTGAACGGATATGTATGTGTACGTATAAGTTGAGACTATAGACTTATACGGACGGATACACTGACTTTGTGGACTTAAACGGGCTGCTGCTTTAGTTGATTTCCACATCTACGAGTTTGCTACATATTATTGATGTTGACTTTTGTGGTTACTGGTTGCCACATATTGACGTATATGTTGATTGTGCATTGACATAAGCATTTTCATGTCTCCGCATATAAATTGATTATGAATACGTCATGATGTTGACATATGCGATTACTACTATTGTATACTTACACGGATACTGTTTGCTTCATTTAGATTGAAAGACTTATACGGATTTTGTTACTATTGGTCTACATATTAGTTTGTTTTCATTTCGTTAAGCTTCTGGATCATATGCTTATATTTGCGGATCCAGTGAAGATCGTGATTAATTTTAATATCATCTGTATCATGTCACTACTATTAATAAAACTTTGGGCTTGAACGAGATATCTATCATGCTTTTCATCTTGTATTGATTTCCGCTCAATACATTAAAGAGTTGGATCGGTTCGTTGACATCGAAACATGATCTCAATACGTATCATGAACTTTTAATTGGTATAAGGGCCGTGTGGCTCCGATTCAACTCGAGAAACTCGATGTTCATCTCGTTTTTCTATCATTTTTATGCATTTTGTTTTGGCGTTAATCGAAGCTTGATGATGACATATTAATGGAGGTTGAATCTTATAAGTCTTACATATTGATAGCTTATCTTCACATGTGATATTTCAAAGGTCTATTATACATATATAAGTAAATATAATTCGTATTCGGTTAATTGGTTCTACATCCTTATATTATCGGATAAGAGATCCGACTTATACGAGCGTATATGTTAAAGAAAAAATAGATGAAAACGTTACGTATACGCTATACTTCCTTGCATATTGATGATTCAACGATATGTGTCGGAGATAAGGACTTAAAATTCAATAATCGGTATGCGATAGTAATGATGTTTAGGGAATATTTTTGTTTTAGACGACCAAGTTTAAACCATTAGTATTGAAGATTCGATAACGACTAGCATTTAAACGAAGAAGACTAAGTAAAATCCGAGGGGGAGTCTGCTGATAGACGAAACGTCTTTAGCTTTTCGTCTTGTTAGTGGTCGTTTGATAGTAGTGTGAAAAAACGAAGAAACGGGTCAGTGGATATGTCAACAAACTGAGCGCATATGTTAATGGATGTATATGTTATTGAACGGATATGTATGTGTACGTATAAGTTGAGACTAGGGACTTATACGGACGGATACACTGACTTTGTGGACTTAGACGGGCTGCTGCTTTGGTTGATTTCCACATATACGAGTTTGCTACATATTATTGATGTTGACTTTTGTGGTTACTGGTTGCCACATATTGACGTATATGTTTGTTGTGCATGGGCATAAACATAGTCATGTCTCCGCATATAGATTGTTTATGAATATGTCATGATGTTGAAATATGTTGTTACTACTATTGTATACTTAAACGGGTACTATTCTCCTCATTTAGATTTATAAAGACTTATACGGATGTTTGTTACTATTGTTATATAAATAGATTAGTTTGTTTTAATTTCGTTAAACTTCTGGATCATATGCTTATATTTGCGGATCCAGTCAAGTTCGTGCTGAATTTTAATATCATCTGTATCATGTCACTACTTTGGGCTTGAACGAGATATCTATCGTGCTTTTCATCTTGTATTGATTTACTCTCAATACATTAAAGAGTAGGATCAATTCGTTATCATCGAAACAAGATCTCGATACGTATCATGAACTTTTAATTGGTATCAAAGCCGTGTGGCTCCGATTAAACTCCAGAAACTCGATGTTAATCTCGTTTTTCTATCATTTTTTATGCATTTCGTGTTGGCGTTAATCGAAGCTTGATGATGAAATATCAATGGAGGTTGAAGCTTATAAGTCTTACATATTGACAACTTATCTTCACATGTGATATTTCAAAGGTCTATTATACATATATAAGTAAATATAAGTCGTATTCGGTTATTTGGTTCTACATCCTTATATACTCAGATAAGAGATCCGACATATACGAGCGTATATGTTAAAGAAAAAATAGATGAAAATGTTACATATACGCTATACTTTCTTGCATATTGATAATTCAACGATACGGGTCCGAGATAAGAACTTAAAATTCGATAATTAGAATGCGATAGTAGTGATGTTTAGGGAAGATTTATGTTTTAGACGACCAAGTTTAAACCATTAGTATTGAAGATTCGATAACGAGAAGCGTTTAAAAGAACAAGACGAAGAAAAATCCCAGGGGAAGTCTGCTAATACATGAAACGTCTTTAGCTTTTCGTCTTGATCGTGGTCGTTTGATAGTAGTGTGAACAGACGATGAAACGGGTCAGTGGATAAGTCAACAAACTGAGCGCATATGTTAATGGACGTATATGTTATTGAACGGATATGTATGTGCACGTATAAGTTGAGACTATGGACTTATACGGACAGATACATTGACTTTGTTGACTTATACGGACGGATACACTGACTTTGTGGACTTAGATGGGCTGCTGCTTTTGTTGATTTCCACATATACGAGTTTGCTACATATTATTGATGTTGACTTTTGTGGTTACTGGTTTCCACATATTGACGTATATGTTTATTGTGCACGGGCATAAACATTGTAATGTCTCTTCATATAGATTGATTATGAATATGTCATGATGTTGACATATGCGTTACTACTATTGTATACTTACACGGCTACTATTTGCCTCATTTTGATTGATAAAGACTTATACGGATGTTTGTTACTATTGGTATATAATAGATTAGTTTGTTTTCATTTCGTTAAGCTTCTGGATAATATGCTTATATTTGCGGATCCAATCAAGTTCGTGATTAATTTTAATATCATCTGTATCATGTCACTACTATTACATCGAAACATGATCTCGATACGTATCATGAACTTTTAATTGGTATGAGAGCCGTGTGGCTTTGATTCTACTTGAGAAACTCGATGTTCTTCTCGTTTTTCTATCATTTTTTTGAATTTCGTGTTGGCGTTAATCGAAGCTTGATGATGAAAATATCAATGGAGGTTGAAGCTTATAAGTCTTACATATCGACATCTTATCTTCACATGTGATATTTCAAAGGTCTATTATACATATATAAGTAAAAATAAGTCGTATTTGGTTATGTGGTTTTATGTCCTTATATAATCAGATAAGAGATCCGACATATACGAGCGTATATGTTAAAGAAAATATAGATAAAAAGTTACGTATACGCTATACTTCCTTGCATATTGATGATTCAACGATACGTGTAGGAGATAAGAACTTAAAATTCGATAATCGGAATGCGATAGTAGTTATGTTTAGGGATGATTTATGTTTTAGACGGCCAAGTTTTAATTCTTAGTGCTGAAGATTCGATAACGAAAAGCGTTTAAACGAACAAGTCAAAGAAAAATCCGAGGGGGAGTCTGCTGATACATGAAACGTCATTAGCTTTTCGTCTTGTTAGTGGTCGTTTGATAGTAGTGAGAACAAACAAAGAAACGGGTCAGCGGATAAGTCAACAAACTGAGCTCATATGTTAATGGACGTATATGTTATTGAACGGATATGTATGTGTACGTATAATTTCAGACCATGGACTTAAACGGACAAATACACTGACTTTGTGGACTTATACGGACGGATACACTGACTTGGTGGACTTAGACGGGCTGCTACTTTGGTTGCTTTCCACATCTACGCGTTTGCTATATATTATTGATGTTGAATTTTGTGGTTACTAGTTGCCACATATTGACGTATATGTTGATTGTGCATGGGCATAAACATTGTCATGTTTCCGCATATAGATTGATTATGAATATGTCATGATGTTGACATATGCGGTTACTACTATTGTATACTTACACGGCTACTATTTGCCTCATTTAGATTGATAAAGACTTATACGGATGTTTGTTACTATTGGTCTATATAGATTAGTTTGTTTACATTTCGTTAACCTTCTGGATCATATTCTTATATTTGCGGATCCAGTCAAGTTCGTGATTAATTTTAATATCATCTGTATCATGTCACTACTGTTAATAAAACTTTGGCTTTAACGAGATATCTATCGTGCTTTTCGTCTTGTATTTATTTCTGCTCGTTTACATCGAAACATGATCTCGATACGTATTATGAAGTTTTAATTGGTGTCAAAGCCGTGTGGCTCCGATTCAACTCAAGAAAATCTTTTTTTATGCATTTCGTGTTTGTGTTAATCGAAGCTTGATGTTGACATATCAATGGAGGTTGAATCTTATAAGTCTTACATATTGACAGCTTATCTTCAAATGCGATATTTCAAAGGTCTATTTTACATATATATGTAAATATAAGTCGTATTCGGTCATTTGGTTCTACATCCTTATATAATTTGATAAGAGATCCAACATATACGATCGTATGTGTTAAAGAAAAAATAGATGAAAATGTTATATATACCCTATAATTCCTTGCATATTCATGATTCAACGATACGTGTCAGAGATAAGAACATAAAATTCAATAATTGGAATGCAGTAGTAGTGATGTTAAAAGAAGATTCGATAACGACAAGCGTTTAAACGAACAAGACGAAGCAAAATCCGAAGGGGAGTCTGCTGATACACGAAACTTCTTTAGCTTTTCGTCTTGTTGGTGGTCCTTTTATAGTAGGGTTAACAAACGAAGAAACGGGTCAGCAGATAAGTCAACAAAGTGAGCGCATATGTTAAAGGACGTATATGTAAATGAATGCATATGTTTGTGTACGTATAAATCGACACCATGGACTTATACGGTCGAATACACTGAATTTGTGGACTTAGACGGGCTGCTGCTTTGGTTGATTTTCACATTTACGAGTTTCCTACATATTATTGATGTTGACTTTTATGGTTAATGGTTGCCACATATTGACGTATATGTTGATTGTGCATGGGCATAAACATTGTCATGTCTCCGCATATCAATTGATTATGAATACATCATGATGTTGACATATGCGGTTACTACTATTGTATACTTACACTGATACTATTTGCCTCATTTAGATTGATAAAGACTTATACAGATTTTTGTTACTATTGGTCTATAAATAGATTAGTTTGCATTTCGTTAAGCTTCTAGATCAGATGCTTATATTTTCGGATCCAGTCAAGTTCGTGCTTAATTTTAATGCATATGTATCGTGTCACTACTACTAATAAAACTTTGGGCTTGAACGAGATATCTATCATGCTTTTCATATTGTATTGATTTCCGCTCAATACATTAAAGAGTAGGATCATTTCGTTAACATCGAAACATAATCTCGATACGTATCATGATCTTTTAATTGGTATCGGAGCCGTGGGGCTCCGATTCTACTCGAGAAACTCGATGTTCATCTCATTTTTCTATCATTTTTTATGCATTTCGTGTTGGCGTTAATCGAAGCTTGATGATGAAATATCAATGGAGGTTGAAGCTTATAAGTCTTACATATTGACGGCTTATCATCACATGTGATATTTCAAAGGTATATTATACATATACAAGTAAATATAAGTCGTATTTGATTATTTGGTTCTACATCCTTATATAATCGGATAAGATATCCGACTTATACGAGCGTATATGTTAAGAAAAAATAGATGAAAACGTCACATATACGCTATACTTCCTAGCATATTGATGATTCAACGATACGTGTCAGAGATAAGAACTTAAAATTCGATAATCGGAATGCGATAGAAATGATGTTTAGGGAAGATTTTTTTTTTAGAAGACCAAGTTTAAACCATTAGTATTCAAGATTCGATAACGACAAGCGTTTAAACGAACAAAATGAAGATAAATCTGAGGGGGAGTCTGCTGATACATGAAAAGTCTTTAGCTTTTCATTTTATTTGTGGTCATTTGATAGTAGTGTGAACAAACAAAGAAACGGGTCAGCGCATAAGACAACAAACTGAGAGCATATGTTAACAAACCTTTATGTTGTTGTACGGATATGTGGAGACTATGGAGTTATACGGATGGATACACTGACTTTGTGGACTGAGACTATGGAGTTATACGGACGGATACACTGACTTTGTGGACTTAGACGGGCTACTTCTTTCGTTGATTTCCACATCTACGAGTTTGCTACATATTGTTGATGTTAACTTTTGTGGTTATTGGTTGCCACATATTGACGTATATGTTGATTGTGCATGCGCATAAACATTGTCATGTCTCCGCATATAAATTGATTATGAATACATCATGATGTTGAAATATGCGGTTACTACTATTGTATACTTCCACGGATACTCGTTTCCTCATTTAGATTGATAAAGACTTATATGGATGTTTGTTACTATTGGTCTATAAATAGATTAGTTTGTTTTCATTTCGTTAAGCTTCAGGATCATATGCTTATATTTTCGGATCCAGTCAAGTTCGTGCTTAATTTTAATATCATCTGTATCATGTCACTACTATTAATAAAACTTTGGGCTTGAACGAGATATCTATCATGCTTTTCATCTTGTATTGATTTCCGCTTAATACATTAAAGAGTAGGATCAGTTCGTTAACATCGAAACATGATCTCGATACGTATCATGAACTTTTAATTGGTATCAGAGCCGTGTGGTTCCGATTCTACTCAAGAAACTTGATGTTCATCTCGTTCTTCAATCATTTTTTATCCATTTCGTGTTGGCTTTAATCGAAGCTTGATGATGAAATATCAATGGAGGTTGAATCTTATAAGTCTTACCTATTGACAGCTTATCATCACATGTGATATTTCAAAGGTCTATTATACATATATAAGTAAATAAAAGCCGTATTCGGTTATTTGGTTTTACATCCTTATATAATCAGTTAAGAGATCCGACATATACGAGCTTATATGTTAAAGAAAAAAGAGATGAAAACGTTACATATACGCTATACTTCCTTGCATATTGATAATTCAACGATACGGGGCGGAGATAAGAACTTAAAATTCGATAATCGAAATGCGATAGTATTGATATTTAGGGAAGATTTTTGTTTTAGACGACCAAGTTTAAACCATTAGTATTGAAGATTCGATAACGACAAGCGTTTAAACGAACAAGAGGAAGCAAAATCCCAGGGGAAGTCTGCTGATACATGAAACGTCTTTAGCTTTTCGTCTTGTTAGTCTCGTTTGATAGTAGCGTGAACAAACGAAGAAACGGGTCAGCGGATAAGTCAACAAACTGAGCGCATATGTTAAGGGATGTATATGTTATTGACCGGATATGTATGTGTACGTATAAGTTGAGAGTATGGACTTATACGGACGGATATACTAACTTTGTGGACTTAGACAGGCTGCTGCTTTTGTTGATTTCCACATCTATGAGTTTCTACATATTATTGTTGTTGACTTTTGTGGTTACTGGTTGCCACATATTGACGTATATGTTGATTGTTCATGGGCATAAACATTGTCATGTCTCCGCATATAGATTGTTTATGAATATGTCATGATATTGACATATGCTGATACTACTATTGTATACTTACACGGATACTGTTCGCCTCATTTAGATTGATAAAGACTTATATGGATGTTTGTTACTATTGGTCTATATATAGATTAGTTTGTTTTCATTTCGTTAAGCTTCTGGATCATATGCTTATATTTTAGGATCCAGTCAAGTTCGTGCTTAATTTTAATATCATCTATATCGTGTCACTACTATTAATAAAACTTTGGGCTTGAACGAGATATCTATCGTGCTTTTTATCTTGTATTGATTTCCGCTTAATACATTAAAGAGTATGATCAGTTCGTTAACATCGAAACATGATCTCGATACGTATCATGAACTTTTATTTGGCATCAGAGCCGTGTGGGTCCGATTCTACTCGAGAAACTCGATGTTCATCTCGTTTTTCTATTATATTTTATGCATTTCGTGTTGGCATTAATCGAAGCTTGATGATGAAATATCAACGGAGGTTGAAGCTTATAAGTCTTACATATTGACACCTTATCATCACTTGTGATATTTCAAAGGTATATTATACATATACAAGTAAATATAAGTCGAATTCGATTATTTGGTTCTACATTCTTATATAATCGGATTGACATATACGAGCGTATATGTTAAGAAAAAATTGATGAAAATATTACGTATACGCTATTCTTCCTAGCGTATTGATGATTCAACTATTCGTGTCGGAGATAAGTACTTAAAATTCGATTACCAGAATGCGATAGTATTGATGTTTAGGGAAGATTTTATTTTAGACGACCAAGTTTAAACCATTAGTATTCAAGAATCGATAACGACAAGCGTTTAAACGAACAAAATGAAGATAAATTTGAGGGGGAGTCTGTTGATACATGAAACGTCTTTAGCTTTTCGTTTTATTAGTGGTCATTTGATAGTAGTGTGAACAAACAAAGAAACGGGTCAGCGGATAAGACAACAAACTGAGAGCATATGTTAACGAACCTATATGTTGTTGTACGGATATGTTGAGACTATGGACTTATACGAACGGATACACTGACTTTGTGGACTTAGACGGGCTACTGCTTTCGTTGATTTCCACATCTATGAGTTTCTACATATTATTGATGTTGACTTTTGTGGTTACTGGTTGCCACATATTGACGTATATGTTGATTGTGCATGGGCATAAACATTGTCATGTCTCCGCATATAGATTGTTTATGAATATGTCATGATGTTGACATATGCGGTTACTACTATTGTATACTTACACGGATACTATTTGCCTCATTTAGATTGATAAAGACTTATATGGATGTTTGTTACTATTGGTCTATATATAGATTAGTTTGTTTTCATTTCGTTAAGCTTCTGGATCATATGCTTATATTTTCGAATCCAGTCAAGTTCTGTTTAATTTTAATATCATCTATAACGTGTCACTACTATTAATAAAACTTTGGGCTTGAACGAGATATCTATCGTGCTTTTCATCTTGTATTGATTTCCACTCGTTAACATCGAAACATGATCTCGATATGTATTATGAACTTTTAATTGGTGTCAGAGTCGTGTGGCTCCGATTCTACTCGAAAAAATCTATGTTCATCTCATTTTTCTATCATTTTTTATGCATTTCGTTTTGGCGTTAATCGAAGCTTCATGATGACGTATCAATGGAGATTGAATCTTATAAATCTTACATATTGACAGCTTATCTTCACATGCGATATTTCAAGGGTCTATTTTACATATATAAGTAAATTTAAGTCGTATTCGGACATTTGGTTCTACATCCTTATATAATTGGATATGAGATCCGACATATACGAGCGTATATGTTAAAGAAAAAATAGATGAAAATGTTATGTATACCCTATACTTCCTTGCATATTCATGATTCACGATACGTGTCGGAGATAAGAACATAAAATTCGATAATTGGAATGCAATAGTACTGATGTTAAAGGAAAATTTGATAACGACAAGCGTTTAAACGAACAAGACGAAGCAAAATCCGAGGGAGAGTCTGCTGATACACGAAATGTCTTTAGCTTTTCCTCTTATTGGTGGTCGTTTTATAGTAGTGTGAACAAACGAAGAAACAGGTCAGCAGATAAGTCAACAAAGTGAGCGCATATGTTAATGGATGTATATGCTATTGAACGGATATGAATGTGTATGTATAAGTTGAGACCATGGACTTATACGGTCGAATACACTAAATTTGTGGACTTAGACGGGCTGTTGCTTTGGTTGATTTTCACATCTACAAGTTTGCTACAGATTATTGAAGTTGACTTTTATGGTTACTGGTTGCCACATATTGATGTATATGTTGATTGTGCATGGGCATAAACATTGTTATGTCTCCGCCTATCAATTGATTATGAATACATCATGATGTTGACATATGTGGTTACTACTATTGTGTACTTATACGGCTACTATCTCCTCATTTAGATTGATAAAGACTTATAAGGATGTTTGTTAATGTTGGTCTATAAATAGATTAGTTTGTTTTCATTTCGTTAAGCTTCTGGATCTTATTCTTATATTTGCGGATCCAGTCAGCTCCTGCTTAATTGTAATATCATTGAACGAGATATCTATCGTGTTTTTCATCTTGTATTGATATTCGCCCAATACATTAAAGATTAGGATCAGTTCGTTAATATCGAAACATGATCTCGATCCGTGTCATGAACTTTTAATTGGTATCAGAGCCATGTGGCTTCGATTCTACTAGAAAAACTCGATGTTTATCTCGTTTTTTATGCATTTCGTGTCGGCGTTAACAGAAGCTTGATGATGACATATCAATGGAGGTTCAAGCTTATAATTCTTACATGTTGACACCATAGCTTCACATGTGATATTTCAAAGGTCTATTATAGATATATAAGCCGTGTTCAATTATTTGGTTCTACATCCTTATATAATCGGATTAGAGATCCGACATATACGAGCGTATATGTTAAAGAGAAAATTGATGAAAAGGTTAAGTATACACTATACTTGCTTGCATATTGATGATTCAACAATACGTCGGAGATAAGAACTTAAAATTCAATAATCGGAATGCGATAGTAGTGATGTATAGGGAAGATTTTTGTTTTAGATGACCAAGTTTAAACCATTTGTATTGAAGATTCAATAACGACAACCATTTAAATGAACAAGACGGAGCAAATTCCAAGGGGGGCTGTTTTGATACATGAAATGTCTTTATATTTTTGTCTCGTTAGTGGGCGTTTGATAGTAATGTGAAAAAACGAAGAAACGGGTCGTCGGATAAGTCAACAAACTGAATGCATGTGTTATTCGAATGTTTGTTAGTGTTGGTCTATAAATAGATTAGTTTTTTTTTCATTTCGTTAAGCTTCTGGATCTTATGCTTATATTTGCGTATCCTGTCCAGCTCGTGCTTAATAGTAATATCATTTGTATCGTGTCACTTCTATTAATAACACTTTGGGCGTGAACGAGATATCTATCGTGTTTTTCATCTTGTATTGATTTCCGCTAAATACATTAAAGGGTACGATCAGTTCCTTAATATCGAAAGATGATCTAGATCCATATCATGAACTTTTAATTGGAATTAGTGCGGTGAGTCTCTGATTCTAATCGAGAAACTAAATGTTTATCTCGTTTTTCTATCATTTTTATGAATTTTGTGTTGGAGTTAACCGAAGCTTGATGATAACATATCAATGGAGGTTGAAGCTTATAAGTCTTACATGTTGACACCTTATCTTCACATGTGATATTTCAAAGGTCTATTATAAATATATAAATAAATATAAGTCGTATTCAATTATTTGGTTCTACATCCTTATATAATCGAATAAGAGATTCGACATATACGAGCGTATTTGTTAAAGAGAAAATAGATGAAAAGGTCACGTATACACTATACTTCCTTGCATATTGATGATTCAACGATACGTGTCGGAGGTAAGAACTTAAAATTTGATAATCGGAATGCGATAGTAGTGATGTTTAGGGAAGATATTTGTTTTAGACGACCAAGTTTAAACAGTATTATTGAAGATTTTATAACAACAAGCGTCTAAATGAACAAGACGAATCAATAACCGAGGGGGGGTTGTGTTGATATATGACACGTCTTAAGACTTTCTTCTAGTTAGTGGGCGTTTGATAGTAGTGAGAACAAATGAAGAAACGGGTCAGCGGATTAGTCAATAAACTGAGCGCATGTGTTAATGGACTTATATGTTGTTGAACAGATATGCATGTGTATGTAAAAGTTGAGACTATGGACTTATACGGATACACTGACTTTGTGGACTAATACGGGCTGATGCTTTAGTTGATTTCCACATCTACGATTTTGCTACATATTGTTGATGATGACTTTTGTGGTTACTGGTTGCCACATATTGATATATATGTTGATTGTGCATGGGCATAAACATTGTCATGTCTCCACATATAGATTGATTATGTATATGTTATGAAGTAGACATATGCAGTTACTACTATTGTATACTTATACGGATGTTTGTTAGTGTTGGTCTATAAATAGATTAGTTTGCTTTCATTTCGTTAAGCTTCTGGATCTTATGCTTATATTTGCGGATCCAGTCCAGCTTGTGCTTAATAGTAATATCATTTGTATCGTGTCACTTCTATTAATAAAACATTGGGCGTGAACGGGATATCTATCGTGTTTTTTTATCATGTATAGGTTTCCGCTCAATACATTAAAGAGTACGATCAGTTCTTTAATAGCGAAACATGATATCGATCCGTATCATGAACTTTTAATTGGAATCAGTGTGGTGAGTCTATGATTCTACTCGAGGAGCTAGATGTTTATTTCGTTTTTCTGTCACACCCCGACTAGGTAGTTGCGGAAGCGTAATACGGGAATGTAACAGATAACACTGGTATCAACCACATTGTTTATAAAGAAATTTAACAAACTAATTTACATCATATTACATTGGTAG
The DNA here is from genome assembly GCF_021521415.1 of Bidens hawaiensis. Taxonomy (NCBI): domain Eukaryota; kingdom Viridiplantae; phylum Streptophyta; class Magnoliopsida; order Asterales; family Asteraceae; genus Bidens; species Bidens hawaiensis. The sequence continues at coordinate 48,465 of NW_027499229.1, forward strand.
GTACTATGTTTACAAACTAGATGAAAATCACATAACCAGTTCACGGGCTTCTTATTCATTACTACGTATTTGCATCTATTCACAGCTATTCAACTTTCCTTCTAACACCAAGCACGTAAGCAAATCATTCCAACTTCGGCTAACCTGAAAAGCATGTTAAAACGGGTCAACTACATCTAGTTGGTGAGTTTCAAGTTTCACGAGTACGAACAAAATCAGTATACGAGTTTGTAAAGTTCACAATACGTATGTATATAAGTATGTGTATGATGTATTATACTAAGCCACAAGTGAACCCAAGACAGCTCGCACTGCATGGCCACCCTTGCCCATGTACTCCCGTTGGCATTTAACTGCCACTTTGCCCCAAGTATGTACTGTCTAACACCACATAGAAGAATGTAATAAGTATAAACGACAATGTGCAACTGCGTAAACAAGTATATCCAGCATACCCCACCGGCGCCTTCAGTTGGGTTTGTCAAACTGATAGTACTATCCACACGTCACTGGCACAAAGTTAATCACTTGTGTTTGTGGGGACTTTCAAGTGATAGTACTTAGATAATTCACATCACCACACGTTTTCAAGTATATAAGTATATGTAAACATGCTTTCCACCCCAAAAGTTCGTAAAACAGTTTAGAAAGTGGGGTCTTGAAACTCACCTTATCGTAGTTTAAGCAGGTAATATTCGTCAATAAGTGTTATGCCTCGATTATAACTCGTATCCTATATTCGTTATCGTACTGTTAATACTAGTACAGTGTTTAAACCAAATTGGGCTGTATAACTAGTCTGGTTATAGCTGTTAGGCCTAGAACATGACCATAGTCTTAGATTGTGACGTTGAACACTATGAAATGTTGAAAACCAGATTGGGCTCAGTTTCACCGTTTCCCAGGCCTAGCCAAGTTTATCGTTTATGCATTTCGGGAATAGGTATGATCACATAAACTTAAGTAAACATATTGATTGATAAAATGATTTAATTTATGAAAGAATTTTGAAGTTTCGATATCTGGTTTAATTGCAGGGTTTGTTTTCGTTTTCACACGGATTTGATTATACAAAACGCGTACAATCCATCCGAATTGTTCGGAATTCTCGTAAAAAGTTTGTTTTTATCAAATTCATCTAAAACTATGATATTTGACCACTTTTGACATTTTGACTTACCAGTCAGTCCGTTAAACACGAAGCTGCCGGTTTCGCTAAAACAAATATAGTTTAAATCTTTGATTAATCATAACTAATTATGTACTCATATATAAATTATGGAAATTTTTGTCAAAATAAATTAAAATATGTAGAATTTTATAAAAATATTTTCAGAAATGTTATGATTAATTATCTATTTATAAACATTCATTTAATGTGCTATAATTGAGTAATAAATAGCCCGTAAAAGTTCATGTAGAATCGAAGCCGAAAAATCTGAAAATTTTTCAAAATGATCACAATATCATTACATAGCCCGTAAAAAATCTCCAGAATCTAACTCTTTGGCCAAAATGCCTTTTAGCACGTTTTTCGACTATAAAAACTCGGTTAAAACACAATTGCACAATTAATACTTAGACATCTCCATATGTTCTAAAACATTTCCAGTGATCTTAATATATAATTTATGGGTTACAAACCAAATTTCATAATTTTTCATGAAGTTTACCTATTTTTCCCGAATAAACGCCAATAAACGGTAATAAATTCGCCAAATATTCTCCGTTTATCGAAAAAGTACCAAATTTGAACAGGGACTCATTTAAATGATCCCTAATGTCCCTGAAAATTTTCACAAGCTAACAACAAGAACGTCACTACCTAATACTAAACAGCCCCTAAACGAGTGTTACGGGTTTACCTTGTCGGTTTTCGATGAGTTTTGCTAGCCTAAACGACTTTCCGGGTCTCGGGTTACAAAGTCAGTGTATCTACATATCATATAACATCAAACCAAGCATAAATCATCCATGTAACAGCCTTGATAATTAGGGTTTCAGTTTTGGGTTCAACCCGAACTTTCAAACCGTAAAAACGTTGTATTCATGTTCTAATCCGCGTTTTTGACCAAAAAAGTATATGTTCCTAGTTTGTAAACATGTTTAACATCAAAAGATGATTTTACTTGATTTTTATGATTTTTGGATTGTTAAACATGTTTAAAACTAATCAAAACATGTTTATATGTTAATTACATGCATAAAACATGATCAAAATTCATAAAAATAGTGATTTACCATGATGTTTTTGCAGCAAAAATGGTGAACAATGTCTGGCCAGAATTATATTTGTGTGTATGTGTGAAACGAGTTGTGAAGGTTCAAGAAGTAACAAGATGTATTAAAGGGGGGAAATGGTCCAAGTTGGCGGCCGCAAGTTTTAAGCGGCCCATTGGCCCTCTTTTTGGCCCAATGGTGCCTTGGTTTTTTATGCCACACGTAAACGTCGGTCCAAAATTTAATTCAGGTTCGGTTTTTCGCAAGAAAATTAATTCGGGTGTGAGAAATAACGCGAAAACGAGTGTTTTTCAGCTTCTTTTTGTAAAATAAGAAAAACGTATTGACTCGTTGTAAAAATCCAAAATATTTTCACGGATTGCCTAGAACATGTCATATATGTGTTTTATAAATCTTTTTCGGCTTAACGGATGCTACAATGCTCGTTGTGATGTTAACGATTGCGTTTAAACTTATAGCGTATCGATAAACGAAACCTTTTTCGTTTAAAGAGTTTTAAACGTACTGGGGCCTAAATATCAATATGTTAACCTCTACAATATATCTACAACTCGTATATGACCCCTCAGTATATATACGGGTCATAATTAGTTTCGGTCGGTTACTCTTTTAAGAACTACGAACTAACCGATTTATCGTTTACTTGTTACGTAGTGAATATAGTATACCTCGTTTTGTCACGAATGTCACATTCTCCCCCCATTAAGAAATTTCGTCCTCGAAATTTAATGTGTCATAGGTTTTCTTTTTAGGGAACAGGTGTGGGTATTTCTTTCGGAATTCGTTCTTTCGTTCCCAAGTATATTCGGGTCCTTGTTTTGAATTCCACCGAACTTTTACCAGAGATGTTTTGTTGTGTCGTAACTGTTTGGTTTTTCCCGTCCACAATTTCTACCGGTTCCTCTACGAAGTTGAGCTTTTCATTGATCTGAACATCTTCCAGTGGTACTACTGCCGTTTCCTCAGTCAAACACTTTTTTAGATTCGATACGTGAAACACATCGTGAATAGTGCTCAGTTCTAAGGGTAGTTTTAATCGGTAAGCTACGGGACCAATTTTTCCAATAATCTCAAAAGGACCAATGTATCTCGGGGCTAATTTACCGGTCTTTCCAAACCTTATAACTCCTTTCCATGACGATACTTTTAGAAACACCTTGTCGCCTATTTCAAAAGATAACGGTTTTCTACGAATATCGGCATAACTCTTCTGTCGGTCCCGGGCGGCTTTCAACTTTCGTTTAATCTTATAAATTTTATCGGTTGTTTCTTGAATCAAAACGGATCTTGATATTTGAGTATCACCCACCTCTTTCCAACAAAGTGGTGATCTACATTTTCGCCCGTATAAGGCTTCATAAGGTGCTGCTCGTATACTGCTATGGTAACTATTATTGTAAGAGAATTCACTGAGCGGGAGGTGTTGATCCAAATTCCCTTTGAAGTCCAGTACACAAGCATGAAGTAAATCTTCTAAGGTTTGGATGGTTCGTTCGGATTGACCATCGGTTTGGGGATGGTAAGCCGTACTTAGGTCGATTCGGGTTCCCAAAGCCTCTTGTACTGCTTGCCAGAAATGTGAAGTAAAGTGACTATCTCGATCGGAAATAATCGAAAGAGGTACTCCGTGTCAAGATACAATTTCATTGATGTTAACTTGGGCGAGTTTTTCGGTAGAGTAATTGTTACGGATAGGGATAAAGTGTGCGGATTTGGTTGATCGATCCACAATTACCCAAATTGCATTATGTCCTCGGGAGGTTTTGGGTAGATGTGTTACGAAATCCATGGTTATCTGTTCCCATTTCCACTGTGGGATTTCGGGTTGTTGTAACATTCCCGAAGGTTTTTTATATTCCGCTTTCACCCTTGCACATGTTACACACTTACTTACATACAAGGCTACATCCTTTTTCATACCAGACCACCAGTAAAATTCCTTAACATCTTTAAACATCTTATCGGTACCTGAATGAATAGAATATTTGGATTTGTGTGCTTCATCAAGAATAAGCTCGCGGAGTTTATGAAGTGTAGGAATCCACACCCGGTTTTTATAATAGAATATTTCATCAATTTCTTCTCAAAATTCTTTTCGTTACCATGTAGTTCTTCCTTCTCTAACTGATCTGCTTTTAAGGCTTCATCTTGTGCAACACGACCTTGTTCGATTAGGCTACTTTGGACAATCATTCCAAGTGCTCGTACCCTCAACGGTTTAACTCTATCTTTTCGGCTTAAAGCATCAGCTACTATATTGGCCTTACCCGGATGGTATTTAATTTCACAATCATAATCATTTAACAGTTCTACCCATCTTCTTTGTCTCATATTCAGCTCCTTCTGATCAAATATGTGTTGTAGGCTTTTGTGATCAGTATAGATGGTACATTTGGTGCCATACAAGTAATGTCTCCAAATCTTCAATGCAAAGATAACTACTCCTAATTCCAAATCGTGGGTCGTATAATTCTTTTCATGTACTTTTAATTGTCGGGAAGCATATGCTATTACTTTCTTTCTTTGCATCAGTACGCATCCTAAACCTTTACGAGATGCGTCACAATAGACCACCAATTCATCAGTTCCATCTAGAAGACTTAATATTGGAGCTTCACACAACTTTTGTTTTAATGTTTGAAAGGCCATTTCTTGTTCTTCTCCCCATTCATACATTTGATCTTTCTGAGTTAGGAGGGTTAAAGGTTGAGCAATACTTGAAAAGTTTTCAATAAATCGTCGGTAGTACCCCGCTAATCCCAAAAATTGGTGAATTTCTTTCGGCGATTTAGGTACTTGCCAATTCTTAATGGCCTCAATTTTACCGGGGTCGACTTGGATTCCTTGTTGATTCACAATATGTCCTAAAAATTGAATTTCTTGTAGCCAGAATTCACATTTGGACAGTTTGGCATTTAACTTTTCTTGCCTCAATAATTCTAAGATTTCCCGCAAATGTTGTTCGTGTTCCTCCTTACTTCTCGAATATATCAAAATGTCATCGATAAACACTATCACGAACTTGTCAAGGTAGGGTTTGCAAACTCGGTTCATAAGATCCATAAATACCGCAGGTGCATTTGTCAACCCAAACGGCATAACCAGAAATTCATAATGACCATACCGAGTTCGAAATGCTGTTTTTGGGATATCTTCTTCCTGAATTCTTACTTGATGATAACCCGATTTGAGATCAATTATCGAAAAATACTTCACACCATGGAGCTGATCAAACAAGTCATCAATTCGGGGTAAGGGGTATCAATTCTTTATAGTTACTTTATTCAATTCCCGATAATCAATACACATCCGAAAACTTCCGTCCTTCTTTTTCACGAATAACACTGGTGCTCCCCACGGCGAGTAACTAGGTCGGATAAAACCCCTGTCCAGTAATTCTTGTAACTGGTTGGACAGTTCTTGCATTTCAGAAGGTGCAAGTCGATAAGGTGCCTTAGCAATGGGTGCTGCTCCCGGTATCAAGTCAATACGGAATTCAACTTGTCGGGTCGGTGGTAAACCAGGCAACTCGTCGGGAAATACATCTAAATACTCGTGTACCACTGGGATGTCTTCTATTCGCTTTTCATCGGGGTCTTTGACTGTTACGCTCGCCAAGTATAATGTACAACCTTGGCGCAAATACTTTAAAGCCTTAAGTTGGGATACGAGAGGCAACATAGTACCAGATTTCTCACCTTGTATAGTCATACCCTCATCATTCGGAAGAGGTATCCTAACAGTCTTATTCTTACAGACAATTTCAGCTTTATACTTAGATAGCCAGTCCATACCGACTATAAAATCGAAACTTCCCAATTCCACTGGAAGTAAATCAATATGGAACGGGTGGTCGTTTAGGATAAGGGAACAGTTTCGGATTATTCGGTTAACAATTATAGACTTACCGTTAGCGAGTTCTATAGTATATAGTTTTGTTAGTTCACTTACCGGCATATTTTCTAAAGGTAAGAAGTTAACAGATATGAAACTTCTATCGGCGCCCGTATCAAACAAAAGTGAAGCATACTGACCGGAAACTAAGAATGTACCTGTCACCACATTCAGATCATGAGGCGCTTCACCCGATCCTAATACAAACGCGTGTCCCCTAGCTGCGTTCGAGGTTGATGCTTGTGCTTGGTTCTGCCTTCTCACTGCACCCTGGTTCAGCTTGGGGCAGTATCTTCGGAAATGATCCGTACTACCACATTCGTAGCAAGTACGGAGGTTCATGGTGGGTGGGGTTTGTTGATTGAGTTGGGATCGGGTTGGTTGAGGTCGAGGTAGTTGGGTTGGTTGTTGTGGTCGGTTTGCATTGTTGGCGGGGGTTCTACAACTGGGGGCATAATGTCTAGTTTTTCCACACTTTTAACAAACTACCGGTTTACAATCGCCCATATGATAAAGATTACATTTTCCACATTTCGGTAGTGTCCCTTTATAAGCTTCTTGTTTCACATTCGAACTGGTCATGGCATAATTTTGAGTATTCGGACGGGCTCGTTTATTTTGAGGGTTCTCTTGCATCCTTGTCCCATAGTCAGATCGTTTCAAATTCGACGTTTCCCCCGGCGTTCTTATCACACCACTTCTCAAAAGATCAAAAGTAACAACACCCGCTTGAGATACAGCACTTTCCAATGTTGGGTGGGCTACTGAATTAACTATACTCCTCACGGCAGGAGTCAATCCCCAGATGTAGCGTTCAACACGTTTAGCTTCTCGAGTAACTAACCACGGTACTAAGCGAGAGAGTTCATTAAAATGGTTTGTGTAACCCACGTGGTCAGCACCTTTCATTTCCAAATTCCACAATTCATGTTCCAGTCTTTGAATCTCACTTTTCGGGCAAAAATGCTATAGCATAAGGGTTTTAAGTTTGGTCCATGACATACGTTTTATAGCATCTTGTCCCCTTATTTGGACCACTGTGTTCCACCACATCAAAGCATGATCCAGAAACATACTCGTAGCGAATTTGACTATACGGTCTGGTGGAAATTCACTAATATTAATTACGGACACGGTATTTTCATTCCATTTGACCAATCCGTTCGGTCCCTCAATACCTTTGAATTCAGTTGGTTTACACGATGTGAACTGTTTATAAGCGTAATCCTGACGTGGGGGTTCGGGATTATTACGATCATTACCAGTATTTGGTTGAGTGTTATTATCAACAGTTGGGTTGATAACCGGTACAGGGTTTGGATTCGTGACATTATTTGGTTTCAAAACGGTTTCAGGGTTCCCAACAACATTAACAGTCGGGCGAGTATTATTAGTGTTTATAACATTATCAGTATTCACCGGGGTAGTAACACCCGGGGCTACATTAGTGTCCGGCGGAGGTATATTAGCAGTGGCCGTGGTTGTGCTCGTAGGTTGATTAACAGTATTGTTAGCACGTATGCCTGCAGTTACTTGTGCTACAATTGTTGGTATAACTGCTTGTAGTTGACGAGCAATCATTGCGGCCACTTCCGCCTCAGACAAAGGGTTTGCTTTCTTCGGGGCCATTCTATAAAATAATCAATTATATAATAATTAATATCGTTTCACTATAACCAGCACAACTTTACGATATTACAATTTCACAACACACAACTATGCCAAAGAAAACACATTTGTATTAATTATAATCATTATTGTACATATGCATCCAAAATTAGCGCATAGGCTTAACCTGGTATAGGCCAGCGCTTGTATATGCGTATCAAAACTTGTCACTACGTGACATATAGACTTAACCCGATAAGGGCCAGTGCTTGTAATAGTACTAAACTATAAACAACTCCCAAGCCAGCTCAACATGTTGTTACAAAATTGCTGCATGGGATATCAAAAGACTATATACATGAAACTATACTACCTTGTCCTATCCATTCCTAGTAACATGGTACAACAACCACATAACAGCAGCCACTAGGGCCGTATTAACCGCCATACATACTCCAATCAGTATCATTGCCCGATCCTGACGCCCGTGGCTGTAAGCATTTGACCTCTGCACATTCCTTATCTCTTGCTGCATATACCACATATGATCTTGCATATCATGTCTATGCTGGTTAAGGTTATTTATCGAATGTGATTGTTCTAAGATCTGATCAGTCACTAAACCCAACCATGTTGAATCAGACAGAAGAGGTGGCTCTGGTACCGGGGCGGGTAGACCCCAGATGGGAATGGGTATTTCAGTGACCTGGACACGTGATGTTTCTCCCCTGTAGTATGTAGATCGAGGTAAGGAGAGGTGTGCTCAGGTGGCCGCACGGAAATACGAGCGGTCCGACTGTTTCTAATAGTGGGAGGGGGTACTGGTGTATGCTGTACGGGTGGAGTAGGGGATCTGGGTGCCCTAATCGGTGAATGATAAGCACTAGTAGCTCCCTGTTCTACAACATTCCTAGGGGATTCCCTAGGGGGATAGGTGTCATAACGGTAACCCGATAACTCGGGTTGATCTGCGGGTACCTCGTAGGGAACCACCGTGTCTCCAAAACTCTCGCTCATCTCCTCCTCCGGTTCCTCCTCCCCTTCATGTAATGCTGATGCCGCAATAGGTGAACGATCCATGGACCTCGACATGTTGCTGCACAATGGTTAGTAATAAGAACAACATCCTTCGATTATATTAATCATAATAAAACACATGCAGGTATTTATACACATAAGCACAAATAATCGTTTATATACACATATATTTATTTAATATTATTATATTTTATACACATATGTTGCTGTTTTTACCTATTGGGTTGTTCGTCGACTTCTTCTCGGATTCCTTCGTACAAACACATCCGTTATTACGTTCCGGACCATAATAACCCACTTGTCCATTCAAGTTCATCACGAGAATTGCCTGTATATATTATTTAATATTATTTTATTCCCAGAACTAATCGAGCCTAAGGTTATCTTATGTTATCCTAAGGGACATCCTAATTCTTTATAACCAATGGCTCTGATACCAACTTCTGTCACACCCCGACTAGGGAGTTGCGGAAGCGTAATACGGGAATGTAACAGATAACACTGGTTTCAACCACATTGTTTATAAAGAAATTCAATAAACTAATTTACATCATATTACATTGGTAGGTACTAAGTTTACAAACTAGATGAAAATCACATAACCAGTTCACGGGCTTCTTATTCATTACTACGTATTTGCATCTATTCACAGCTATTCAACTTTCCTTCTAACACCAAGCACGTAAGCAAATCATTCCAACTTCGGCATACCTGAAAAGCATGTTAAAACGGGTCAACTACATCTAGTTGGTGAGTTTCAAGTTTCACGAGTACGAACAAAATCAGTATACGAGTTCGTAAAGTTCACAATACGTATGTATATAAGTATGTGTATGATGTATTATACTAAGCCACAAGTGAACCCAAGACAGCTCACACTGCATGGCCACCCTTGCCCATGTACTCCCGTTGGCATTTAACAACCACTTTGCCCCAAGTATGTACTATGTCTAACACCACATAGCAGAATGTAATAAATATAAATGACAATGTGCAACTGCGTAAACAAGTATATCCGGCATACCCCACCGGCCCCTTTAGTTGGGTTTGTCAAACCTATAGTACTATCCACACGTCACAGGCACAAAGTTAATCACTTGTGTTTGTGGGGACTTTCAAGTGTTAGTACTTAGATAATTCACATCACCACACGTTTTCAAGTATATAAGTATATGTAAACATGCTTTCCACCCAAAAAGTTTGTAAAACAGTTTAGAAAGTGGGGTCGTGAAACTCACCTTATCGTAGTTTGAGCAGGTAATATACGTCAATAAGTGTTATACCTCGATTATAACTCGTATCCTATAATCGGTATCGTACTGTTAATACTAGTGCAGTGTTTAAACCAAATTGGGCTGTATAACTAGTCTGGTTATAGCTGTTAGGCACAGAACATGACCATAGTCTTAGATTGTGACGTTATACACTATGAAATGTTCAAAACCAGATTTGGCTCAGTTCACCGTTTCCCAGGCCTAGCCAAGTTTATCGTTTATGCGTTTCGGGATTAGGTATGATCACATAAACTTAAGTAAACATATTGATTGATAAAATGATTTAATTTATGAAAGAATTTTGAAGTTTCGATATCTGGTTTGATCGCAGGGTTCTTTTCCGTTTTCACACGGATTTGATTATACAAAACGCGTACAATCCATCCGAATTGTTCGGAATTCTCGTAAAAAGTTTGTTTTTATCAAATTCATTTAAAACTATGATATTTGACAACTTTTGACATTTTGACATACCAGTCAGTCCGTTAAACACGAAGCTGCCGGGTTCGCTAAAACAAATATAGTTTAAATTTTTGATTAATCATAACAAATTATGTACGCATATATAAATTATGGAAATTTTAGTAAAAATAAATTAAAATATGGAGAATTTAATAAAAATATTTTCAGAAAATGCCTCTTTGCGCGTTTTTCGGCTATTAAAACTCGGTTAAAACACAATTGCACAATTAATACTTAGACATCTCCAAATGTTCTCAAACTTTACCAGTGATCTTAATATACGTTTATGGGTTCCAAACCAAATTTCATAATTTTTCATGAAGTTTACCTATTTTTCCCGAATAAACGCCTATAAACGGTAATAAATTCGCCAAATATTCTCCTTTTATCGAAAAATTACCAAATTTGAATAGGGACTCGTTTAAATGATCCCTAATGTTCCTGAAAATTTTAACAAGCTAACAACAAGAAAGTCACAACCTAACACTAAACAAGAAAGTTACGGGTTTACCTTGTCGGTTTTCGATGAGTTTTGCTAGCATAAACGACTTTCCGGGTCTCGGGTTGCACACTCAGTGTATCTACATATCATATAACATCAAACCAAGCATAAATCATCCATGTAACAACCTTGATAATTAGGGTTTCGGTTTTGCGTTCAAACCGAACTTTCAAACTGTAAAAACGTTGTATTCATGTTCTAATCCGTGTTTTTGACCAAAAAAGTATATGTTCCTAGTTTGTAAACATGTTTAACATCAAAACATGATTTTACTTTATTTTTATGATTTTTGGATGGTTAAACATGTTTAAAACTAATCAAAACATGTTTATATGTTAATTACATGCATAAAACATGATCAAAATTCATAAAAATAGTGATTTACCTTGAAGTTTTTGCAGCAAAAATGGTGAACAATGTCTGGCCAGAATTATATTTGTGTGTATGTGTGAAACGAGTTGTGAAGGTTCAAGAAGTAACAAGATGTATTAAAGGGGGGAAATGGTCCAAGTTGGCAGCCGCAAGTTTTAAGGGGCCCATTGAGCCTCTTTTTGGCCCAATGGTGCCTTGGTTTTCGTGCCACACGTAAACGTCGGTCCAAAATTTAATTTGGGTCCGGTTTTTCGCAAGAAAATTAATTCGGGTGTGAAAAATAGCGCGAAAACGAGTGTTTTTCAGCTTCTTTTTGTAAAATAAGTAAAACGTACTGACTCGTTGTAAAAATCCAAAATATTTTCAAGGATTGCCTAGAACATGTCATATAAGTGTTTATAAATCTTTTTCGGCTTAACGGATGCTACAATGCTCGTTTTAATGTTAACGATTTCTTTTAAACTTATAGCGTATCGATAAACGAAACCTTTTTCGTTTAAGGAGTTTTAAACGTACTGGGGCCTAAATATCAATATGTTAACCTCTACAATATATCTACAACTCGTATATGACCCCTCAGTATATATACGGGTAATAATTAGTTTCGGTCGGTTACTCGTTTAAGCACTACGAATTAACCGATTTATCGTTTACTTGTTACGTAGTGAATATAGTATACCTCGTTTTGTCACGAATGTCACATTTTCTATCATTTTTATGCATTTTGTGTTGGAGTTAACCGAAGCTTGATGATGACATATCAATGGAGGTTGAGGCTCATAAGTCATACATGTTGACACCTTATCTTCACATGTGATATTTCAAAGGTCTATTATTAATATATAAGTAAAAATAAGTCGTATTCGATTATTTGGTTCTACATCTTTATATAATCAGATAAGAGATTCGACATATAAGAGCGTATTTGTTAAAGAAAAAATAGATGAAAAGGTCACGTATACGCTATACTTCCTTGCATATTGATGATTCAACGATACCTGTCGGAGGTATGAACTTAAAATTTGAAAATCGGAATGCGATAGTAGTGATGTTTAGGGAAGATTTTGGTTTGAGATGACCAAGTTTAAAACATTAGTATTGAAGATTCGATAACGACAAGAGTCTAAATGAACAAGACGAATCAATATCCGAGGGGGGATTGTGTTGATACATGAAACATCTTTAGACTTTCTTCTTGTTAGTGGGCGTTTGATAGTAGTGTGAACAAACAAAGAAACGGGTCAGCGGATAAGTCAACAAACAGAGTGCATGTGTTAATGGACGTATATGTTGTTGAACGGATATGCTTGTGTACGTATATGTTTAGACTATGGACTTATACGGATACACTGACTTTGTGGACTTATACGGGCTGCTTCTTTAGTTGATTTCTACATTTACGAGTTCGCTACATATTGTTGATGTTGACTTTTGTGGTTACTAGTTGCCACATATTGACATATATGCTGATTGTGCATGGGCATAAACATTATCATGTGTCACACCCTCCAAATCCACTAAGGGAGTTTTACCGTCAGAGGGTGTGAACTAACAGGATCGGAATCATTAGTTATAATCAAACATCATAAGAAAATTTTTCAAACCACGAAACATTTAAGTGTAAATAAGTGCGGAAGCGTAAAATCATAAACCAAGTGTTGCGTCACGCAGGACGACTTAAAACCCAATTAATAACAGTTTAAAAACGAGTTTGCAAAAACGATAGATTTCAATGTAATGCATGTTCCTATACCGCGCGCCCGCCTCGGCTACCTGAGAATAACATACTAACAGTGTCAACACGGGGTTGGTGAGTTCACATACATAAATAAAGAAAATGTTTGCGTTTAAGTGTTTGCGTTTTGCGTTTGCGTTTTGCGTTACCAGATAATGTTATGTCAATTATATATCGATTGGTAGCTAGCCTGTAAAACAAGTATTACTAAGTGTTCGACACCGAAGCTGACTGTTTATCAATTGCCTTGCCACCATGTCTACCACGACCATGGAAAATGTGTTAGCCAAGATTACACCCACTCGACCTCCAGTCGAGTTTAGCGTTGGGTGGGGTTTGTCAAACCCAGTAGTACTACTCAACAATGACTCGCTAATATACAAATACTAAACGGTTCGATGTTATGAAGGAATTTAGTTGGTTCGTTTGCCACTTAGCCTTTACAAGTGATATATAATTAATAACAACATCTAAAGCGTTTTGGAGTATGTTATCTCCCCCAAGTAAAAAGCGTTTAAAAGAGTAAAAAGGGAACGTGAAACTCACTGTTTGCGAAGAATTCAAAAACAAGTCAACCAAGAGATGTGCGTCACAGAAAATCCTAAGTAGCGTTCTAAAACAAGAATGAGATTTTCTAAGTGTTGGAACTATTACTGAGTCTCTAGACTCGGCACATAATACCTATGCATGAGATACGTTTCGTGTTTCGTTTGTGAATTGTGTGTGACACAACAAACACATTGGTGATACGTTACATGTGTGAACAACTACTTACGTATCAAGTATTAATATTGTAAATTACTAGAAATTATTCCCCACAAGGGCAATTTAGTCAAAATCATGGCAATTATCTAACAACAAGCACGTTTCATGTATTTTCGCATAATTCAGCAGCTAGTTTTATCAAGACAGATTTCTACTTGAAAGATTACTCTATTCAACAGATCATAATATATCAATTAATTCACCAAAAATCGTCACAAAAACACAAATGAGTTTGGTTTCCAGAACTATTTTTATTGTATTTTTATTCCACATATTTTTCTCACAAAAACCAAAACATTACAGTAAACTCACAGCAGTCAAAATCATGCGCAACAGAATGATATTTGTTATTTCTGTTAAATGGTAATTCCAATTAATGCAAGACCAATTGGGTTAGGTTCTTAACTCAACATGTTAACTTCCAGAAGTGGAACCAACCCATTTGGTTTTGTAGTTTATGAGATATGATAATTACAATACAGCCTACCAGCAGACCTCACAATTCAGACTTGCACTTCAGTTTTGTAAAATAATAAAAGTTAACTTTTACCCGTCCAAAAATTACAAACTTGGTCTTTATACAAACTAGACTCAACCTAGTACATTTTAGTGTTAACAATCTCGACCAATTACCACATTAACATTCAGTTAAAGTTGTCTAAACATAACTTACAATCTGTCCAGTACCAGTTTTGACCGTTGATCACATTTAAATCGTTTGAGCAACCAAAACACCTCCAAATCAGGCGTGGTTGGGTGTTCTGAAAACTAGACTCAGAGCACTACCTTTTAGGCTCATAAATTTTCCAGTTTGTTTTTATATTTAACAAGTTATGCCTCATTCAAGTTTAACTATCACTGCTGTCAAAAATCAGCAAGCACACACAATCGTCTAGCATGCATCCTAAGCATACGACATATCTCCAATCATGCAATAAACATAATTATCCATAAAAATCAAGAGTAAAACCTCTAGGGTTTACGAACAATCAATGATCTAACAATCTTTCACCGTTCAAAATCACACATGATCATCTAAATCAATACCCGAAGCATAATCAAGCATCATCTAATCAAAACAAAGCATATGAACACTTAACACATGATTTACAAAATTAGGGTTTTATGTTTATACCTTAAAAACGCAGAAACAAGCAAGAGGAAAGTGAGAGATGCCTAGAAACAAGTGCGGGATGCTCCGATTATGAAAAACAAGGCCAAAACGGAAGTAATATGGTGTTGGTGGTGGCTGCCGTCGCAAGGGGGGGGGGTGAGGGCCGATCGGTTTGAGGAGGGAGGGGTGGGGATTAGGGTTTTTATTATTATTAATAATAATATGTTACACAAAGGCCCCTCAACTTTTAGTTATTACTTTTCTAGCATAAAGTAGCTTTTTGCATCTTGAGTTAATGTTCTACACAATATTATCACATAACACATAAGCCTAACACATAATTATCAAATAATTATTGTTTGGATATTTGTCGTTTATTCACCAATGGTTTGCGTCAACTCGTTTGTGTTTCGGTGTCATCCCGAAAGACTACATGTGTAGTGATTGTCAAGCGTCATTTAAAACCCTAGTTTAAATGTAATGAGATGTGCTTATATATCGAGTGATCTTAAGTTTGAATTGACGGAGTTTGGATTAACGGAGTTAACCTGAAATTGACGAGTGTCACATCATGTCTCCGCATATATAGATTGATTATGAACACGTCATGATGTTGACATATGCGGCTACTACTATTGTATACTTATACGGCTACTATTCTCCTCATTTAGATTGATAAAGACTTATACAAATGTTTGTTACTGTTGGTCTATAAATAGATTAGTCTGTTTTAATTTCATTAAGCATCTGGATCTTATGCTTATATTTGCGGATCCAGTCAAGCTCGTGCTTAATTGTAATATCTTCGTATCATGAAACTACTATTAATAAAACTTTGGGCTTGAACGAGATATCTATCGTGTTTTTCATCTTGTATTGATTTCCGCTCAATAGATTAAATATTAGGATCAGTTCGTTAATATCGAAACATGATCTCGATCCGTCTCATGAACTTTTAATTGGTATCTGAGCCGTGTGGCTCCGATTCTACTCGAGAAACTCGATGTTTATCTCGTTTTTCTATCATTTTTTATGCATTTCGTGTCAGCGTTAACCGAAGCTTGATGATGACATATCAATCGAGGTTGAAGCTTATAAATCTTACATGTTGACACCTTAGCTTCACATGTGAAATTTTAAAAGTCTATTATATATATATTAGTCGTGTTCGATTATTTGGTTCTACACCCTTATATAATCGGATTAGAGATCCGACATATACTAGCGTATATCTTAAATAAAAAATAGATGAAAAGGTTACGTATACACTATACTTTACTGCATATTGATGATTCAACGATACGTGTCGGAGATAAGAACTTTAAATTCGATAAACGGAATGCAATAGTAGTGATGTATAGGGAAGATTTTTGTTTTAGATGACCAAGTTTAAACCATTAGTATTAAGGATACGATAACGAAAAGCATTTCAATGAACAGCACGAAGCAAAATCGGAGGGGGACTGTGTTGATACACAAAACGTCTTTAGCTTTTTGTCTGGTTAGTGGTAGTTTGATAGTAGTGTTAACAAACGATGAAACGGGTCAGCGGATAAGTCAACAAACTGAGCGCACATGTTAATTGAAGAATATGTTGTTGAACGGATATGTATGTGTACGTATAAGTTGAGACTATGGAATTATACGGATACACTGACTTCGTGGACTTATACACGCTGCTGCTTTAGTTGATTTCCACATCTACGAGTTTGCTACATATTGTTGATGTTGACTTTTGTGGTTACTAGTAGCTATATGTTGATTGTGCATGGGCATAAACATTGTCATGTCTCCGCATATAGATTGATTACGAATATGTTATGATGTAGACATATGCAGTTACTATTATTGTATACTTATACGGATGTTTGTTAGTGTTGGTCTATAAATAGATTAGTTTGTATTCATTTCGTTAAGCTTCTGGATCTTATGCTTATATTTGCGGATCCAGTCAAGCTGGTGCTTATTT
Source organism: Bidens hawaiensis (assembly GCF_021521415.1). NCBI lineage: Eukaryota > Viridiplantae > Streptophyta > Magnoliopsida > Asterales > Asteraceae > Bidens > Bidens hawaiensis. The sequence goes on from NW_027499229.1 coordinate 65,439, forward strand.
GTAATATCATTTGTATCGTGTCACTACTATTAATAAAACTTTGGGTGTGAACGAGATATCTATCGTGTTTTTCATCTTGTATTGATTTCGGCTCAATACATTAAAGAGTAGGATCAGTTCGTTAAATCGAAACATGATCTCGATCCGTGTCATGAACTTTTAATTGGAATCAGAGCACTGTGGCTCCGATTCTAATACAGAAACTAGATGTTTATCTCGTTTTTCTATCATTTTTTATGCATTTCGTGTTGTAGTTAACCGAAGCTTGATGATGACATATCAATGGAGGTTGTAGCTTATAAGTCTTACATGTTGGCACCTTATCTTCACATGTGATATTTCAAAGGTCTATTATACATATATACGTAAATATAGGTCATATTCGATTATTTGGTTCTACATCCTTAAATAATTGGATAAGTGATCCGACATATACGATCGTATATGTTAAAGAGAAAATAGATGAAAAGGTTACGTATATGCTATACTTACTTGCATATTGATGATTCAACAATACATGTTGGAGGTAAGAACTTAAAATTCGATAATCGAAATGCGATAGTAGTGATGTTTAGGGAAGATTTTTGTTTTGACGACCAAGTTTAAAACACTATTATTAAAGATTCGATAACGATAAGCGTTTAAATGACAAGACAAATCAAAATCCGAGGGGGGACTGTGTCGATACATGAAACGTCTTATATTTTCTTCTTGTTGGTGGGTGTTTGATAGTAGTGTGAACAAACGAAGAAACGGGTCAGCGGATAAGTCAACAAATTGAACGAATATGCATGTGTACGTAAAAGTTGAGACTATGGACTTATACAGATACACTGACTTTGTGGACTTATACGGGCAGCCGCTTTAGTTGTTTCCACATCTACGAGTTTGCTACATATTGTTGATGATGACTTTTATGGTTACTGGTTGCCGCATATTGATATATATGTTGATTTTTCATGGGCATAAACATTGTCATGTCTCCGCATATAGATTGATTTTGAATATGTTATGATGTAGACATATGCAGTTACTACTATTGTATACTTATACGGCTACTATTCTCATCATTGAGATTGATAAAGACTTATACCGATGTTTGTTACTGTTAGTCTATAAATAGATTAGTTTGTTTTCATTTCATTAAGCTTCAGGATCATTTGATTTTATTTGCGGATCCAGTCATGCTCGTGCTTAATTGTAATATCATTTGTATCGTGTCACTACTATTAATAAAACTTTGGGCTTGAACGAGATGTCTATCGTGTTTTTCATGTTGTATTGATTTCCGCTCAATGCATTAAAGAGTAGGATCAGTTCGTTAACATCGAAACATGATCTCAATCCGTATCATTAACTTTTAATAGGTATCAGAGCCGTGTGGCTCTGATTCTACTCGAGAAACTTAATGTTTATATCGTTTTTCTATCATTTTTTATGCATTTCGTGTCGGCATTAATCGAAGCTTGATGATAAAATATCAATGGAGGTTGAAACTTATAAGTCTTACATTTTGACACCTTTTCTTCACATGTGATATTTCAAAGGTCAATTTTACATATATAAGTAAATATATGTCGTATTCAGTTATTTGGTTCTACATCCTTATATAAACGGATAACAGATCCGACATATACGAGCGTATATGTTAAAGACAAAATAGATGAATATGTTACGTATACGTTATACTTCCATGCATATTGATGATTGAACGATACGTGTTGGAGGTAAAAACTTAAAATTCGATAATCGGAATGCGACAGTAGTGATGTATAGGGAAGATTTTTGTTTTAAACGCCCAAGTTTAAACCATTAGTATTGAAGATTAGACAACGACAAGCGTTTAAATGAACAAGACAAAACAAAAACCGTGGGGGGAGTCTGTTGATACACGAAACGTCTTTAGCTTTTCGTCTGGTTAGTGGTAGTTTGATAGTAGTGTGAACAAACAATGAAACGGGTCAACGGATAAGTCAACAAACTTAGCACACATGTTAATGGACAAATATGTTGTTGAATGGATATGTATGTGTACGTATAAGTTGAGACTATGGACTTATACGGATACACTGACTTTGTGGACTTATACGGGCTGCTGCTTTAGTTGATTTCCACATCTACGAGTTTGCCACACATCGTTGATGTTGACTTTTGTGGTTACTGGATGACACATATTAACGTATACGTTAATTGTGAATGGGCATAAACATTTTCATGCCTCCGCATATAGATTGATTATGAATATGTCATGATGTTGAAATATGCGGTTACTACTATTGTATACTTATACGGCTAATATTCATCTCATTTTGATTGTTAAAGACTTATAGGGATGTTTGTTACTGTTGGTTATAGATTAGTTTCTTTCCATTTCATTAAGCTTCGGGATCATATTTGTTAGTGCACGGTTTTGCGTCTTGTGTCTTTGTAATTGTCGTTAACGTATTTGTCGTTTGATTAATGTAATAAATAATTATTATATCTTGTAGTTCGTTAAGGTATTAGGCTAGTTCGCTAAGGATGTTTAGCAAACTAGACTTTAAGTTAAGTCTCCCCTGATTCGTTAGGGGATGTTAACGAATCAGGGGGTGTTTCGTCTGATTTATGTATGTAACGAAGTAGCGTCTGGTTCGCTAGGGGATGTTAGCGAATCAGACCTATCTTCTATATATAGTGAACACTGTTCACGTTTAATTTAAGTTTTGAGAGTTAATTAACGAAACCCTGTCAAAATCCTCTCTCGATCTTCATCCTTAATATTATTCAATTACTGATATACATATACAGATAATACATAAACATATAAAACACTTAATCATACGTAATTATGAGCTTGATCTATAGTTAAAGTATTAATCGATTATACACAGATCTGAGATCTGTTATTGTTACTGGATTGATACAACCGCGGGAACCAACAAGTGGTATCAGAGCTTTCGGGCTCAATTACATTTGATTTGGTGTTTATTTGGAGTATTAGTTTGTTAGTGTTCTATTCTAGTGAATTTGGATCAATTTGAGGTGAATTGATTGAATTATGGTAGGTTTGGATTGGATTTGAGTTGATATGAGTATTGATAAGGTATAGTGAATTGGAATTGAGTTTTGGATTAATTTCGGATTGGTTCGGTATTGATTTGGCATATGGCCGAAACTGAGTTGATGTTTTGGGATAATTGAGTTAGTTATCGGAGATAATTGGTTACGAGGTTTGGTGTATTGGATTCGCGATCGTATTATGAGTGTTTTGGTTGGGTATTTGTGTGATTTAGTTTAGAATCGAGATAGTATTACAGATTTTAGGCTTTTGGGTTTCTGGTTTTGGTCTTCATCATTTCCAGATTTCTGGAAATCTTGTTGAAGATTTGAAGATTCAAAGATGAACATGATTCGCTACGTTGATTCGCTATCCTGTTCACTTTGATTCGTTCATTAAGTTTGTCAATTCGTTATTCATTTCAAGTGATTTGCTAGCCAATTCGCTATAATAGTTGATTCGTGTTATCTAATTCGTTATTTGGGTTAACTGATTCGTGTTACACGCTTCCACTTTGGGATTTGTGTCATAACCACCTTCGCCACATGGCATAAGGTATCAGAGTTTGTTACAAACGGTTGTAACAACCTTATTCGTTATAGTTGATTCGCTAATCAACTGTAGCTGGTTCGTTATCTATTTCGCTAAGTCGTTCTTAGCGATTCATTACTGAAAATTTTTAATTCGTTAAGATTTCTTTTATCAATTCGCTTGCTATTTCGTTAGTCAATTCGTCAGTTTGACTTATTGTTAATTCTTATTCGTTGACTTTCTAATTCGTTGGATTGATTCGTTAAGCTCAATCTTGATTCGTTATCTGAGTTTCGTTAAGATTTGATTCGTTAATCTACTGTTCACAGTTCGCTACAACTGTTTACAGTTTGTTACATTTAATCTTATTCGCTGGTGGATTCGTTACACCCTTGAAGTTTTTGAAACTTGTCAAAAATGGCTGGTATGTATGCATTAGCTTCTCAAAACATGTTGATGCAACAAATGTTGCAACTTGATACCGAGATAGGTTCACATTCAAAATGTCCAAGATTGATGAAGTTTTGTGACTTTTCCAAGTGGGAGCCTCGGTTTCGTGCTCATTTGGGGTCTGTTCACCCTGATTGCTCATATTGTCTCGATGAAGTTTATATGGCACCAATGATTGGTGATGATACTATTGGGTATACTCCTAAAGCTATTTCTCAATACTCACAAGAAGAGAAGAAAGCTTTAGAAATCGAGATAAAAGCCTATTCCACTCTTACTATGGCATTGCCAGAAAATATCTTTCCTCAAGTGGGTAGTATCAAGAGATGTGCTTCTTTATTTCAACATCTGCGTATGAGAAGCATGGGGAACACGGCTGAGAGTAAGAAAGTGATGCTCAAGTTTCAGTTTCGAAACTTTAATCTATTGAAAGGAGAAACAGTTGAAGAGATGATTACACGGTTTAATCATTTAATTGCTGAAATGGACAAGATGAAATTGGAAATTTCCCAGACTGATAAAATTGACACTATTAAGAGTGTGCGTCCAAGTTCTTACTCGACATTTCTAATGGTTTTAAAAGAGAATGACTATTTCTTGAATGAAGACTTGACTGCACTTGAATTTTTACAAAAGATCGAAGCCAAAGAATATGATCTTAAGTGTCAAAAATCCTCCAAGGAAAGCCAAGATCCAGCTTTCTATGGTGGAAGTATGCCTCTTAGTTCAACGATCTCTCCAATCAATGTTTTTCTTACTAAAGCTGCAAGTGAAAAAGAATCAACTATGTTTAATGATCCAAAAGTTTATTTTCACTCTGCTGGTAATTCGGGTTTGTCTGGTGGTTCTGGAAGTTCAACTGCTACTAATCCATTTGCTTCACCATCTAGTGTTAATATGAAGGAAGCTGAGAAAAATTTTGCTTTTCTGACATCTTTCATGTCTTCATATGAAAATTTAATGAGTAGTAAAATTGCCACAAGTGATTTAACTGATGAGGACTATGATCAGATAGATCAAGATGATTTGGAAATCATGGATTTAAAGTGGAACATGGCTATGATCGTCCGTAAAGTTAAAAGATTCATGCAGAGAACAGGAAAGGATCTTCCGACTTTAAACAAGAAATTGGGTTTTGATAAGTTGAAAGTTAAATGCTATAATTGTCAAGAATTTGGGCATTTCGCAAAGGAATGTGACAAACCAAAGAAATAATACACTGGTTCTCGTGGTCAACATCAAAATTCTTCTACACCATGAGGTAGTGATGCTGAAAAGAAACCATCTTCTTCTACAACACAAGCAATGTTAGCAGATGGAAATGACTGGTCACAACGGTTACTATGTAATGATGCTTAAGCAAATTTGGCTATATTTGGGTTACATAAATATTGTCAAGATGCAAGTGGGAGTGAGATGTCTTCTGATAATGATTATGGATCTGATTCTGACGACTCTTGCGACAAGCCTCCAACAGTATTTGCTTGCATGGCCAAGATCAATGAGGTTAGTCATTCTATCTCTGCTACTTCGTCTGTTAAAGTATCATGTGTTGATTGTGAATCTAACAAATCTAAGTTAGACGCTTTGAAAAATCAAATCTTATAAGAGAAATTGCTTCTCTGAAGGATACTTATCGATAATCTCTTGAGTCTCAAATGAGATCTCGAGAAAAGATTGAAGCATTGTTGACAAGTAACCACGATCTCAAAGCTGAGCTATCTGTAAAAATGATGATTAATGACTAAAAATGTCAAGAAATTCTGAAACATCGTTCAAAGATAACGGAACTTGAGAATGAGGTTCTTGAGTTGAAGAACAAACTGGGAAAATTTAGAAATTCTTCTTTTCTGTTGAATGAAATTATTGAAGTATCTGGTAAACAAAAGGATTCAAAGAAAGGAATTGGTTTTGTTGAAATTCCGTCACCTTTTCACAATGAATACAAAATTAATCCTTTTGCTAGAAAAGAAGAGGATTTGATTGAGAAAGAAACTGTGATTTCTGAAAATCTAAACCAGTTAAAACAAAAACTGTTAAGACCCAAGTTGCTCCTCAAAAACCTCATGTTCAAAGTAAAAAGGTCTTTGTTGAGAATGTTGACAAAGTAATTATTGAGGACGTGTTTGAACCTGAGATAATACAGAAGAATAAGAACATCCCAAGTTCTAATCATATTCTTTGCGAACCTCAAGAATTTGAGGAAGCTGTGTATGGTTCATTCAAGTCTCACATGAAAAAGGAAGAACCAGTGAAAACTAAATCAGTAAAGGAAAATAAGTCAGATAAACCAAAGATTTCTGATGAGGACTTAATGCGGTTTGTTAATCCTCCTAGTTCTAAGCCTTCATCTGTTAGAGTTTTTAAGTTAAAAGGGATGGACACGATGTTCACAGAAAAAGATATTCCCATAAGTATCATTAAACCTGAACTTATTGAGAGTATTTTTATCAATGAAACATCACATATTCAAGATCTTGAACGTCGATATACTCAAGTGAAAACATCAGTTTCATCTAACCCATTGACTAAAGCAAAACAAGTTTTAAAACAAGCTAATAAGATTCAACTTGTGAAGTCAACTGGGACAGATACGATGAAGAGTTTCTCGAACTGTTCTAATTTAGATTTTTACTTGAAAAAGAAGTCTGAATTATCTAATGAGTTTGCTAAGAGCATGACCAAATATGTGAGTCATCATCAAACTTCTGCGTCATTCATTCCAACTACCTCTCAACATCATCGTGTAGACATGCGAAGCTGTTTTCTTTGCGGTCAACATGGTCATGTAGTGAGGAATTGTAGTAAGAACAACCATCAGAATCTTCATCCTTTTCAAGGACCACTCTAAGTCGGTTCCTGTGGTAAAAGAGATTCTGAAACAACCTGCGTCGTATGCTGATGACACTTATATTATGTTCTCTAATGCGAATCCTAGAAAGGTTATTCATGTTAATAAGACACATGGTCAGGTAAAACCAAAGTTTGTCCATTATGAACCAATTTGTAGGAACACGAATTCAAACATTGGTCAAGCAGCTTACTTAAGACGAAAGTCTAGGAAGCCAGTAACTTATTCACAAGTGGCTGAACAACAATTGAATTCTGTTAAAGTTAATGATCAAAGAGAAAACCAAAAGGTGCCCAAGACTGAGGCCTGGGCTGCCTTTTTGAACTAAACATCTTTATTTTGTGTGTAGGGTTCATCCAAGACTGTGTCTGGTGAAAACTGGATAATGGATAGTGGACGTTCTCGTCATATCACTGGGAATCTCAACCTATTAACCAACGTGAGAAATTTTCAAGTGGGTTATGTGGCATTTGCTGGGAATTCTGGGGCATGATCACACAAGAGGGTGAAGTTCCAAATGGTCACATTACTTTTGAGAAAGTAAATTATTGTGATAAAGTGGATCATAACTTATTAAGTGTATCGCAGATTTGTGATAAAAAATACACAACGATATTTACTAACAAAGAATGTCTTATCTTGAAACCGGGTTATGTTATTCCCGAAGACATGGTTGTCATGCGATCACCACGATCAATTGATATTTATGTCTTAAACATGAGCCCTAACATATCCACATCGATCGAAACATGTGTCGCGAAAGCAACCGAGAAAGACTCGATTCTATGTCATCGCAGAATGGGTCACATACATGTTAGAAAGATGAATTATTTAATGGCTAATAATTTAGTGGAAGGTGTCTCGTTGAAGAATTTTAAATTATTCGATCACTGCATTGCATGCAAAAAGGGAAAGCAGAAGAAGAAGACACATCCTTCTAAATTATTGAATTCCATTAATACTCCTCTTGAACGACTTCATATGGATTTATTTGGCCCTGTGAATCGTGCGAGTATTTCTGGGCATTGGTATTGTCTTGTGGTGACTGATGATTATTTAACATACTCATGGGTGTTATTTATGAGTTCGAAAGATCAAACACCGATTTTGGTACAAAACCTTATCACCAAGATCGAATCACTTTACAAACAAAAGGTGAGGAGAATCCGAAGTGATAATGGTACTGAATTCAAAAACATTGTATTGTATTTCTTTTGTATTCAAAAAGTAATTCATCGAGAATACAGTGCACCTTATGTACCTCAACAAAATGGTGTTGCTGAACGAAAGAATCGAACCTTGATTGAAGCTGCACGTACAATGCTCGCTGACTCTAAGCTTCCCGTTCAATTCTGGAATGAGGAGGTGAATACAGCTTGCTATACTCTTAATCGGGTTCTAACCGTTAAAAGACTCAAAAAGACAAGTTATGAGTTATTGAATAATCGAAAACCTAACTTAAAGTACCTGGAACCTTTTGGGTGTCCGTGTACAATGTTGAAGAAGGATGCGGGTAAATTTGAAGAAAAAGCTATCGAAGGGTATTTCTTGGGATATGCACCTCCAAAGAAAAGGATTCAGCTTTACATCTGGTTGTGTTGAAGAGTGGTACCATGTGGACTGTCAAAAGTACACAACTCCTCCCCAAGGGAAAGGCCCCGATTGGATGTTTGACTACGATTGTTTATTTAATTAAATTAATCCATCAACTGAACACATAGACGAAGACCTGGTTAGGGCATACTTTGAAGATCATTTGACAATTCCAAGATTTTCAAGTTCTAATGATGTTGAAGCTCAACCTGATGCTCCAACTGAGGAACCTCAAGTTGCTTCTCCAGTTGCTATCGATAATGTTTCCACTTCTTCTGATGATGATCAAGCTGAAGTTCAAGTTATTAATCTTGACAATGATAATGTTTCATCTCCTGAAATTGGTGAACATTACACTAACTTATTTGATAATGTTGTTGTTCATGAGAATCCAACTCTTCGGATTAATGGATATCATCCACAGGAAAACATCATTGGAGAACTTGATGTGGGCGTTCGTACACGTCATCAAGTTGCTTCGTCAAGTGACAATAACGTATTGTGTGCTTACACTGATTTGCATTCATCGGGAATTGTAATTCTTTCTAAATTCACTTGCTATCTATCTCAAGTTGAGCCAACGACGGCTCGTAAGGCACTTGAAGATCCTTCTTGGGTAGAAGCTATGCAAGAAGAATTACAGCAATTTGCATGTTTGGGTGTTTGGGATTTAATAGACAAGCCTGCTAGAGTCAAGAAAGCGATTTCGACTAAGTGGGTATTTAAGTGTAAGAAAGACGATCGAGGGGTGATTGTCAGAAACAAGGCACGTCTAATGGTGCAAGGTTTTCATCAGTAAGAGGGTATTGATAACGCAGAAGTATATGCTCCAGTTGCAAGATTAGAGTCGATTCGAATCTTCCTAGCATATGCGGCTTACAAGAATATCAAGGTCTATCAAATGGATGTTAAAAGTGTTTTTCTCAATGGTGAACTACACGAGGAAGTGTTTGTTTTACAGCCTCCTGTTTTTGAAGATCCTGATTATCCGGACCGAGTTTACCCATTAAACAAGGCCCTGTATGGTCTACATCAAGCCCCGAGAGCATGGTATGGCACGCTTTTCGACCATCTGACTGATGAAGGCTTCAAACGATGGACTGTCGACTGCACTTTATTTCATAAAACTGTTGGTGACGATCTTCTCCTAGTTCGGATTTATGTCGATGACATTATCTTTTGGTCAACAAACGATACATTATGTAAGGAGTTCTAGATGTCCATGCAAACAAAGTTCGAGATGAGTTCGATGGGAGAGATGAATTTCTTTTTTGGGTTGCAGGTTCACCAGTCTGCTAACGGAATCTTTATTCACCAGAATAAGTATAAGAAACGACGTCTTGAGCCGATTCAAGATATCTGCCGGAAAAATCCCTTCTACTCCTCTTCCAGTGGGTCACAATTTATCACCGGATGAATTGGAGGATACCGCTAATCCTACCCTTTATCTTGCCATGATCGGTTCTTTAATGTATCTAACGGCTTCTCGCCTTGATATTATGTTTGCTGTTTGTCTTTGTGCTAGGTATCAAACAAGTCCATGAGTGACTCATCTAGCAGCGGTTAAGAGAATTCTTCAGTATTTGAGGGGAAAACCAGACTTCGGGTTGTGGTACCCCCAAGGATGATACTTTTGATCTTACTGCTTATTCAGACTCGGACTTTGGAGGTTGCAAGATCAACTTCAAATCAACGACTGCAGGATGTCAATTTTTAGGAAACCGGCTTGTTTCCTGGCAGTGTAAGAAGCAGACAACGGTCTCCATTTCAACCACCGAAGCTGAGTATGTTGCAGCCTCGAGTTGCTGTTCCCAGGTTTTGTGGATACAACAACATCTCCACGACTATGGTTTGAAGTTTCTTACTACTCATATTCTGATTGATAATTCTGCTGCAATTTCTATCACAAAGAATCCCGTACAACATTCGAAAACAAAACATATCGAAATTCGATATCACTTTATACGGGATTGCTTTGAGAAGAAGTTGATTGACCTTGAGAAAGTACATACTGATTTTCAGAAAGCCGATCTATTTACCAAAGCTTTTGACAAAACGCGTTTTCATTTTTCGCTTGGTTTAAATGGATTTAAGACCCTCGCTGATATCCTTAAACAAGGATGACTATCTTTATTTTCTGTCATTTTTCCTTTAAAATTATTTTGGTTTTAGGGGGTGAAAAACTAGAAAATACAAAAAGATTGTGATTTCCGTTTGTATAGATAAAATCCAAAAACATTAAAAATTCCTAAAAATACAAAAAGATTGTTTTCTTTTAAAATTTGAAAATCCAAAAAGAATGTATTTTTCAGTTTGTACAGAAAAATACGATACTCCATAAAGACTGTGAAGTTTATTTTGTTGATAAGAAAATTGAAAAAGAAAAAAATATTGTGTATTTAAAGAATGTATAGAGAAAAACCAAAAAGATTTTTGCATGCGTTCGCTTAAAATTATGTCAATTATATACATTTGAAGGGCATGTACGTGTATATGTTTGGTCCTGACATTTACTTATAAATGATCAGGTTAGCTATTCACCTGATAATGGAAAATAGTTGGGGCGTTCGTGATGCGTTTATTTTTTAGATTATTTTCTCGCTGAAAATTATGTCGGTTATTTTAGTTTGTGAAGCATGCTTGCATGTCTTGGTCCTATTATTCACTTGTTGAATAGATAGAACAGCCATTTATTTATAGACTTAAGTTAACTGGGCGATTAAATTTATCTTTATTTTGTTTTTTATGCTCCTCAAAATTTTGAGTTTATGAAGCAAAAAGAGAAATGATAGTACATTGATTATCTTGACCTCAAGTCTAGAAAGAAGTAAGCTTAAAAGACTGTGTGCTTAATTGCATTGGTGCATTGGTAGGTCTTAAAACAACCAAGTATAGTAAAGTATGTGATATAAACATAAAGAGACGCCAAATTGAAAGAGGTGTTAGTCTCTAGAAAAGGTCTCGGTGAGGATGGTAGAAATGTAATAACCTGTCATACTCAAGCCTTATACTTGTTTGATCACCCAAAAATAAAATAAAGCAAATAACAAGCTTTGAGGTTCTGGACACTGTGAGTCTTTATGCGGCTTAATCATCTGCGTATTCATATGCATGAATATTTCATTCGCTTTTAGAGCAAACCAAAAGTCAATAAACTTGATCACTGTTGTACTTCGTACAAACTTCCAAATTACTGACTTGATCAAAATCCGCTGTTAGTCATACATTGTTCCTCCTTTGCTCGCGTCTTAATACCATTAAGAAACGCACCCCAGGGGATACAATGTATGTAAGACGACAGATGGACTCGTGCATACTCACTCATAGTAACAGAAAAACAATGCATTGCTCATAAATTTCTTTAAAACAAATTTTGATCAACAATATAATGGTTTAAGTAAAGTTGGGGTGATATGGCAAAAATCAAATTAAGCTTGAACCGAGATTAGAGGCTGATAGTTTCTGAAAATATGTGCTATAAATGAACCAATTAATCATATCACAAAAACACTTGAAAGTTTGTTGTTAGATTTAAGTGGACAACAATACCAATGACCGACTTAACGCCAGTCATAATATCGCTGAAATATAAAACTGTGATGGAAGGGCATTTTGGTCAATATGATTCTCTGCTCAAACTCAACAAAAATACAAAAATATGTATGGCTTTTGATAAATCATAGAAAAACACAAAGAGATTGTCCATTTTTTAAATATTAGGATTCTTATTTGTAAATTCATTCTTTAATTTTTTTCAAAAAGGCAAAAATATTGTATTTTTCGTACTTTACATATTATTTAATATTTGTTAGGTTATGTTTCGAAAAAGAGAAATGGTTTTAAAGTATTCGTTTATCAGGATAAAAAGGTCCTCGGTAATTCTTTTAAGTTAAAATATTAAATTATTTATTGATTTTTATTTAATTAATTAATTCTTTATTTAATTCGTTTAATTATTTAAAGTTAAGATTAAATAAATTTTTAATTCGTTAAAAGTTATTTCATTAAGTATGGATAACGAACTAGGTGATTTCTTAGCGAACTGCGTTGTGGTTCGCTCATCTTATTCGCTTCCACACTCTGTAACGAGTTACTTCTACTTCGTTATACATATTTAACGAATCATAACACGAATCTTGTCTTGTTCGCTACTCTGTAGTAATGAATGGGAATAGCGAATTGTCTAATTCGTTAATTTAAAGTCTATGCGAACCGCTTGATTCGTATAAAAGCTACCTTGGGAGGCGTGTTAGGCTATATAAGAACAGTAAGACGAATAGTCTGTCACACCCCGGTCATAATTGGCGGAAAAACCGAGGCGTGGCGACGGGGTCGTGATTGATTGAGCACAATAGATTTAAAAGTCTAAATGCATAAACTTAAAACATGTCAACATTTCAACAATTCAACAGGTAGCAAATTCGTTCCATTACAACGGATAATGCTAACATCAATCCTAAATGTCTTCCATCTAAGGCCTCTATCAGCTATTTGCTACTTCCTGCTTCATTTCCTGAAAACATGTAACAAAAACGTCAACTACATAAAGTAGATGAGTGAATTCATAGGTTTAAGGAAAAAGGGATTATACACAAGCATACTAGACTAAGTTGTAGGGGTTTATATATAGGGTGTACCATCGGCTAACCCACCACTCCTACAACTTATCCTACCATGCTTGGGTATAAAGCCCGGTTTTGAAAAGGTTTGTAAGACAAGACAAGCGTACCAGACTAGGTTGTAGGGGTTTATATATGGGGTGTACCATCGGCTAACCCTCCACTCCTACAACCTACTCTGCTAAGCTTGTTTATATTTGTAAATCCAAGGTATAAAGATGGGTCAACTAATAATGTAGTGATAAGCCCTACACAAGCATACTAGGCTAAGTTGTAGGGGTTTATATATAGGGTGTACCATCGGCTAACCCACCACTCCTACAACATATCCTACTATGCTTGGGTATGCTTATCAACTCAACCAAGACTGCAAGAGTTATGTATAATGATCCCATGTATTGTTCCCATGCATACAGGTGTAATGATATCAATGATATATGTATAAAGATACCAAAGAATCATATGTAACCATGTCTTGATGATAATGATGATAATGCATAATGATCACACGAGACCTGACGTCAACCCACACAAGACCACACGATGCTACTTGATTTCCATGATGGTAACCCAAATCGATCACTTTGGATACCATGAGAGAATTCTAAAGCGTCCACTTTAGTATCTCTTGGATTCCTAATCGATCACTTAGGAAATCCTTCGGATTCTTAATCGAACACTTTAAGAACCCCATAGGTCACGTGTATTCTAAATCGAACACTTTAGAATCCCACATCTAGTGACGGCCTGTCTACCAATCGACCACTTGGAGACCAAACATATGCACTAGTGTGACCTATACTGCCTATGTTCACACGACCACTAGACTGTCCAATGAATGATGTGTTTTCATGATAATGTATAACGGGCACATGACTTTGATTTCCAAACGTCCATTGTTCCCTAAGCGATCAATGATTCCCATGTTTACTCCTGAATAACTGATTAGACATACACAACTTCCGAGAAAGTTAAGGTATGGGTAACCTGCCATGATTACTTGTTTCCCCAATGTTCATTGTTTGCAAAAGATTTGCCAAGAATGTCTATGATAAAGAATGTTTGAATAAATGAGTTTTGTCAAATCGTGTACAGTTACCATGTTTCCACCCCAATGATTTGAAAAGCTTAAAAGAAAAAGGGGGGCTATGAACTCACCTTGTTGGCTAAGTATGGTTGCTAGGGTGGTCGAGTGCTGCCAAACGTCGATCCTCTAAGTCTAGACAAGGACATAATAGGTTAACAACACGCTTTAAGTCTAAGAATATAAGCCTACGCGACCTCGAGCAAAAACCAAGTTTTAAAGTTGAAAACAAGCTGATTCTGGCACATTCGGTCGAATAAGGGCAGGTTCGATCGAATCAGCTACTTGTTCGGTCGAATATGGTACTGGTTCGGTCAAAGGGGCTGGGAAGAACACGTTCAGTCGATTGAGGACTCGTTCGGTCGAGTAGGATGTACATTCGGTCGAATACAATCGTATTCGGTCGAATGTGTATTCTGATTCGGTTAGTCTGTTCGTTTGCCCACTGGTTCGACCGAATGGTCTCTTGTTCGACCCGAATAGGAGATGGTTCGACCGAATGGTCTCTTGTTCGACCGAATAGGACCTATTCGACTCCTTCAAGCCGGATGACGGAGAAACCTACGGGATTTTGACGATTTTCATGATTTTTCGCCCAAAATCAATGTTTTATACATGGAAATGCTCGGAATCCATAGGGCTATTGATTCCTAACGTTTATAACAACAAAAGTATGCTTTTTGACACCAAAAATGACGATTTTTGACCAAGAACACACTTGAAACATAAGTTGGGGTTTTTTCTCGATTCGGGGCCGGATTTGATGATAAAAAAACGTATGATTTTCAAGAAGATCTTACCAAAAACAACAATAAACAGATTGGTGAACTCGAATTTTGGATTGAACAACTTTCTCTCACTACTCTCTCTCTAGAATTGGGGTGTTTGGGTGTGGGTGTGGAAGAGATGAAAGAAAATGGTGGAGTTTGTTCTTGCACTACGCTTATATACTTGGTTCTATCGGGTTCGGGTTTCGGTTACCTACGGGTCAAGGCTAGCTGAGTTCATAAGTTTTAACGAGCTAGAACTTTTCAGTAAAAATTTTATAAAAATCATTTTTCAAGTAATCGCTTGAAATCTTTTTAAATAAAAACCTTTTATTTTTCGAAAACACAAAATTAATATTTTTCAAACATAAAAGTTCTTTTTTTTTTATGAAATAAACATTTTTAGCTGAAATAAACAGATTTTCCAATGATATGGATTCCGAACTTATCGTCCAGAACCCAAAGTGTATAGTTTCCGATGATTTCTTGATTTTAGTTTACCAGTCAAATTCCAGGGCGTTACATCCTCCCCAACTTAGAGGAATTTCGTCCCGAAATTTAGATTTTTAGTATACTTGATGCAACGATAATTCAGATTACATGATCCGATGATGACCACTATGCGCCACTACTTCTAATATTCGTCTCAGATACCACCCAAATCAAGCTGAAGGGGCTTATATATAGGGTGTACCGGCGGCTAACCCACCACTCCTTCAACCTTACTTGAGTGTTTCCTTCGACTCCTATTAGGTCAATGACACACAGGACGACACACTATTTTCCACTACAAGGCATCACCCTCAAGCTTTACATCAGACATATTCATTTCGGATTGAAGGGGTTTATATATAGGGTGTACCAGCGGCTAACCCACCACTCCTTCAATCTTCTGTGAATAATTCCCTCAATAATTCTTGAATTTAATGTCTCACAGCTGCCACGCTAACTATAAGTCCCTAATTCCAAGTTTCGCTTCAGACATATTCAACTCGTGCTGAAGGGGTTTATATATAGGGTGTACCAGCGGCTAACCCACCACTCCTTCAACCTTTGTCGAATAATTCCCTACACGAACCTTGAGTTCACGACTCCTAGTTGCACAATAGCATATTGCTTATACACGTATACACCTGTGACCTTGATGCAATTATATTCCGGACTATAATTACGAGCTCACCTTGTATCAATGTATAAACTCTATTGCGTGCGGCTAGAAAATTTGACACGACACCACACACATACACACAACCATGCTCCATGAATGCTAGAATGATGACAAATTTTGGCTTAAATGATGTATAAATTCCCCAAGGTTTATATGATTGAGTAGATATGACTTGTGCTTTCCAGCATGAGCCCTGAGTAGCCAAAATTTGTGGATGCAAATAAAAGAATACTTATAAGCATAACAAGGCAACATGATATTCATTGAATAACACAGTTATTTGATACATGCTGCAGATTTATATTGACTTCTAGACAATTAGATTACAAGAATATAGACTAAGAGAACAGATGAGGGTATTTCTCCTTCATCTGATCTTCGCGTTCCCATGTAAACTCTGGTCCGCGTTGGTTATTCCATCGAACTTTCACAAGCGGTATGCGGCTACGCTTGGTCTTCTTGACCTCGCGATCCATGATCTCGACGGGTTCTTCAACGAAAAGCAGATTGTCGCTAATTCGAACCTCGTCGACGGGAATGTGAAGGGCCTCGTCAACAAGACACTTCTTTAATTGCGAAACATGAAAAACGTTGTGAACTCTACTGAGTTCCGGTGGCAGCTCAAGACGATAGGCAACTGGTCCGATCCTTTCAAGGATTTTGAATGGTCCAACATACCTAGGAGCGAACTTTCCCTTCTTCCAGAAACGGACTATGCCCTTCCAGGGGGAAACTTTCAGCATGACACGGTCACCAACTTGAAACTCGAGTGGCTTGCGTCGTTTGTCGGCGTAGTACTTATGCCGGCAACGAGCGTCTTTGAGTCGCTGTTGAATGAAAGCAATTTGATCGGTTGTCTCCTGTATTAGTTCGGGGCCGATGATCTGTGAATCCCCGGTCTCGGACCAACACAAGGGAGAGCGACACTTGCGGCCGTAAAGAGCTTCAAACGGCGCGCATTTAATGGTAGCGTGGTAACTATTGTTGTAAGAAAATTCTGCCAGTGGCAGATGAGCTTCCCAACTACTACCGAAATTGAGGATACAAGCTCTCAACATGTCTTCTAGGGTTTGTATGGTCTTCTCGCTCTGCCCATCAGTTTCTGGATGATAGGAAGAGCTAAGCTTCACACTTGTCCCAAAGGCCTTTTGCAAAGATTTCCAGAACCTGGAAGAAAAACTGCTGTCACGATCAGACGTGATGCCCTTAGGCACACCGTGACGGGAAACGATCTCACGAATGTATACCGGCGCCAACTTTTCCGTAGTGTAGTCTTCACGAACCGGGATAAAGTGGGCGGATTTTGTTAGAATGTCCACAATAACCCAAATTGAGTCATGACCGCTAGGCGTCCGTGGTAGCTTGGTGATGAAATCCATAGCTAACTCTTCCCACTTCCACTGAGGAATAATAGGTTGTTGAAGTAGCCCAGACGGCCTTTGATGCTCCGTCTTGACTCGCGAACAAGTCAAACATCTCATCACGTACGAAGCGATATCTTTCTTCATCCCGGGCCACCAATAATGGGGTTTAAGATCTTGATACATCTTGTTGCTGCCTGGATGAATCGAGTATCTGGACTTGTGGGCTTCATTTAGAATAAGCGTCCGAAGAGGCTCAGAGTTCGGGATCCATGCTCGGTCAAGAAAATAGAGGATGTCGTCCGACTTGGTTTCGAATTTCTGCTCGGCTCCACATGACAAAACGCCCTTGAGATCACCATTCACAAGCGCTTGATTCTGAGCTTCACGAATTAAGGAAGGAAGGTTGGATTGAATCCGAATAGAGTACAGCTGGGTCCTTTCTTTACGACTCAATGCGTCAGCCACCACATTAGACTTTCCCGGGTGGTAGCGAATTTCACAATCGTAATCGCTGAGAAGTTCGACCCAGCGTCGCTGCCTCATGTTCAACTCTTTCTGATTGAGGATGTGTTGTAAGCTCTTGTGATCGGTAAAAATGACACACTTTGTACCGTACAGGTAATGTCTCCAGATTTTTAGGGCAAACACCACTGCACCCAGCTCCAGGTCATGTGTGGCGTAGTTCTTCTCGTGCACCTTGAGTTGTCGAGAAGCGTAAGCGATGACCTTCCCTCGTTGCATTAAAACGCAACCGAAGCCCTGATTCGAAGCATCGCAATAAACGGTAAAGTCATCGTCACCTTCCGGAAGTGATAGAATCGGTGCATGGCAAAGCTTATTCTTCAGAGTTTGGAAAGCTTCCTCTTGATCTTGTCCCCACACGAAAGGTTCCCCTTTCTGGGTCAAAGTGGTTAAAGGCAAGGCAATCCTGGAGAAGTTTGAGATAAATCGGCGGTAGTAACCGGCCAGACCAAGAAATGAACGGATTTCGGTAGGTGTTTTAGGCGCTACCCAATTTTTGATGGCTTCTATCTTGGAAGGGTCGACGTGAATGCCGTCGACATTGATGACATGTCCCAAGAATTGAACTTCCCTTAGCCAAAATTCACACTTGGATAACTTGGCATATAGTTGCTCTTTCCTGAGAAGCTCCAAAATAAGCCTGAGATGAAGCTCATGATCGGTCCTCGAACGAGAATAAATGAGAATATCGTCTATGAAAACAATGACAAACTGATCAAGATATGGACGGCAGACGCGATTCATCAGATCCATGGTGATGGCGGGAGCATTGGTCATTCCAAAAGGCATAACCATGAACTCGTAATGACCATAACGAGTTCGGAACGCAGTTTTCGGGATATCCTCTTCCAGAACACGCAACTGATGGTAACCAGAACGCAGATCGATCTTAGAGAAAAACGTAACACCCTGGAGCTGATCAAAGAGATCATCAATTCTCGGTAACGGGTACCGATTTTTGATGGTGAGTTTATTAAGCTCCCGGTAGTCAATGCACATACGGAAAGTCCCGTCCTTCTTTTTGACGAAGAGTACTGGGGCTCCCCATGGAGACGAGCTAGGGCGAATGAATCCCTTGCTAAGAAGTTCTTGAAGCTGATTTGATAATTCTTGAAGTTCCGACGGAGCTAGACGATACGGTGCCTTAGCAATAGGGAGAGCACCAGGAATAAGATCGATACGAAATTCCACCTGCCTGCTAGGAGGAAGTCCAGGCAGATCTTCGGGAAAAACATCAGAAAATTCACGCACAACTGGAATGTCCTGCAGTCTCTTGTCTTCGGATTCCTTGAGAGTAACATGAGCTAGAAATGCGGGATACTTCTTTCGAAGGTACCGACTGGCCTTTAAGCAAGAGACGATCCTTAGGCATCCACCCGATTTTTCGCCTTGAATAGTTAGAATTTCGCCAGAAGGTAAAGGGATACGAATAAGTTTCTCGGCGCAGATTACTTCCGCGTGATTGCTGGACAGCCAGTCCATTCCCACAACTAGATCGAAGCTTCCAAGAAGAAAAGGTATAAGGTCAATACTGAACGATGTGGTGACAAGAGTAATTTCGGATGACAGACTTCACTTGTTTGGACTCTCCACTAGCAAGTTCAACAGAAAAGGCAGGGTCCAACTCGGAAATTTTTAATTTCAGCAAAGTAACCAATTCGCAAGAAACAAAGCTCCTATCAGCTCCTGTATCAAATAGGACAGACACCCAGTTGTTGTTAAGAATAAACGTACCAGTAATAACATCGGGGTTTTGGCGTGCTTCGGCAGCTCCAATGGTAAAAGCCCTCCCGCGAGCCGGAGGGATGTTGGTGACGCGGGGGCATCGATTTCTGTAAAGGTCCATAGCGCCACACTCGAAGCAGCCTCGAGCAGGGTTAGGCTGAGGGTTAGCATTCCCCACAGCCAGTTGGTTGCCAGGACTCCTGCATCGCTCCACCAGGTGCCCGAATCGTCCACAATTCGTGCACTTGCGGCACGACTCTCTAGTTGGGTGATGATAAGAACATAAGTTGCACTTGGGATGTAGCCCAGTATATTCCTTTCTTGGTCTTCCCTGAGCTGTTGTGGCTGGAGCGGGGGCTATGGAGTTGATAGGCGTAGCATCAGTGATTGCAGCTAAGTTGGTCGCTTTCCGCTTCCTATTGCTCCCCTTTTTCGCTTTCCCCTAGGAGGATTTGCCCTTATCCTGTTGCAGAACACCAGACTTGAGCTGTTCCCTGGTCAGACGGGCAGTGAGATCGATCGCTGCCTTAAGTGTAGTGGGGTCAACTCCAACCGCAATGCCCCTCATGGTGTCCGGAAGACCGCTGATGTATTGCTCGACAGCGCGAGAAGCTGGGGTAACCATATGGGGCACCAATAAGGAGAGTTCATGAAATCTCTCCGTATACTTCATGTGATCCGCGCCCTTCATCATGTGCGCCCTAAACTCAGCCTCCAGTTTCTGGATCTCGGTTCTCGGAACGAACTCCTGCGTGACTAGCTCAACAAACTCAGCCCAGGGCAGGGCTAGGGCCGCGTCTCGTCCCCTGGTTCTTATCTCGTTATTCCACCACGTGAGAGCCCGTTTGTGGAACATACTCGCCGCGAATTTGACCCTGAGTTCATCCGGGCAGGAGCACATGTTGAATGAAGCTTCGACTTTCTCGAACCACTGGAGAAGACCAGCGGCTCCCTCGGTTCCACTAAAACTTGTAGGCCTAGTGTTGGTAAAAGCCTTATAGAGCTTATCGGCCTGAAGAGTGGGATTCGGTTCTGGGGCTTGTGGTGCACCCGAGGTTCCTTCTTGCCTCATGTTGTTTACCAGACCCGGGAGAACTGCTGCAATTTGCTGCGCTATGAGGGCAGCGAGGTCAGCGGGGTCAGCATTGACGGATGAGCGACGAGGAGGCATTCTATAAAAGAATAAGATTGCGCATTAGTTAAATTGAGAATAAAGAATAACTGGATAAGGAATTGCCAAAGAGTACATCGCTACTAGATTCACAGTTAATGATGCAACACATAAGCACATAGCAAGCATATAAGTGTGGGCATGTGATAGTGATGCATGAATTATCTAGAGTCAAGGGTCCTAGGTTATAGTCTAGGTCGGTTTCCTAATTCCCTATAACCATTGGCTCTGATACCAATCTGTCACACCCCGGTCATAATTGGCGGAAAAACCGAGGCGTGGCGACGGGGTCGTGATTGATTGAGCACAATAGATTTAAAAGTCTAAATGCATAAACTTAAAACATGTCAACATTTCAACAATTCAACAGGTAGCAAATTCGTTCC
The DNA here is from genome assembly GCF_021521415.1 of Bidens hawaiensis. Lineage (NCBI taxonomy): Eukaryota > Viridiplantae > Streptophyta > Magnoliopsida > Asterales > Asteraceae > Bidens > Bidens hawaiensis. The sequence continues at coordinate 86,707 of NW_027499229.1, forward strand.
ATTACAACGGATAATGCTAACATCAATCCTAAATGTCTTCCATCTAAGGCCTCTATCAGCTATTTGCTACTTCCTGCTTCATTTCCTGAAAACATGTAACAAAAACGTCAACTACATAAAGTAGATGAGTGAATTCATAGGTTTAAGGAAAAAGGGATTATACACAAGCATACTAGACTAAGTTGTAGGGGTTTATATATAGGGTGTACCATCGGCTAACCCACCACTCCTACAACTTATCCTACCATGCTTGGGTATAAAGCCCGGTTTTTAAAAGGTTTGTAAGACAAGACAAGCGTACCAGACTAGGTTGTAGGGGTTTATATATGGGGTGTACCATCGGCTAACCCTCCACTCCTACAACCTACTCTGCTAAGCTTGTTTATATTTGTAAATCCAAGGTATAAAGATGGGTCAACTAATAATGTAGTGATAAGCCCTACACAAGCATACTAGGCTAAGTTGTAGGGGTTTATATATAGGGTGTACCATCGGCTAACCCACCACTCCTACAACATATCCTACTATGCTTGGGTATGCTTATCAACTCAACCAAGACTGCAAGAGTTATGTATAATGATCCCATGTATTGTTCCCATGCATACAGGTGTAATGATATCAAGGATATATGTATAAAGATACCAAAGAATCATATGTAACCATGTCTTGATGATAATGATGATAATGCATAATGATCACACGAGACCTGACGTCAACCCACACAAGACCACACGATGCTACTTGATTTCCATGATGTAACCCAAATCGATCACTTTGGATACCATGAGAGAATTCTAAAGCGTCCACTTTAGTATCTCTTGGATTCCTAATCGATCACTTAGGAAATCCTTCGGATTCTTAATCGAACACTTTAAGAACCCCATAGGTCACGTGTATTCTAAATCGAACACTTTAGAATCCCACATCTAGTGACGGCCTGTCTACCAATCGACCACTTGGAGACCAAACATATGCACTAGTGTGACCTATACTGCCTATGTTCACACGACCACTAGACTGTCCAATGAATGATGTGTTTTCATGATAATGTATAACGGGCACATGACTTTGATTTCCAAACGTCCATTGTTCCCTAAGCGATCAATGATTCCCATGTTTACTCCTGAATAACTGATTAGACATACACAACTTCCGAGAAAGTTAAGGTATGAGTAACCTGCCATGATTACTTGTTTCCCCAATGTTCATTGTTTGCAAAAGATTTGCCAAGAATGTCTATGATAAAGAATGTTTGAATAAATGAGTTTTGTCAAAACGTGTACAGTTACCATGTTTCCACCCCAATGATTTGAAAAGCTTAAAAGAAAAAGGGGGGCTACGAACTCACCTTGTTGGCTAAGTATGGTTTCTAGGGTGGTCGAGTGCTGCCAAACGTCGATCCTCTAAGTCTAGACAAGGACATAATAGGTTAACAACACGCTTTAAGTCTAAGAATATAAGCCAACGCGACCTCGAGCAAAAACCAAGTTTTAAAGTTGAAAACAAGCTGATTCTGGCACATTCGGTCGAATAAGGGCAGGTTCGATCGAATCAGCTACTTGTTCGGTCGAATATGGTACTGGTTCGGTCAAAGGGGCTGGGAAGAACACGTTCAGTCGATTGAGGACTCGTTCGGTCGAGTAGGATGTACATTCGGTCGAATACAATCGTATTCGGTCGAATGTGTATTCTGATTCGGTTAGTCTGTTCGTTTGCCCACTGGTTCGACCGAATGGTCTCTTGTTCGACCGAATAGGAGATGGTTCGACCGAATGGTCTCTTGTTCGACCGAATAGGACCTATTCGACTCCTTCAAGCCGGATGACGGAGAAACCTACGGGATTTTGACGATTTTCATGATTTTTCGCCCAAAATCAATGTTTTATACATGGAAATGCTCGGAATCCATAGGGCTATTGATTCCTAACGTTTATAACAACAAAAGTATGCTTTTTGACACCAAAAATGACGATTTTTGACCAAGAACACACTTGAAACATAAGTTGGGGTTTTTGCTCGATTCGGGGCCGGATTTGATGATAAAAAAACGTATGATTTTCAAGAAGATCTTACCAAAAACAACAATAAACAGATTGGTGAACTCGAATTTTGGATTGAACAACTTTCTCTCACTACTCTCTCTCTAGAATTGGGGTGTTTGGGTGTGGGTGTGGAAGAGATGAAAGAAAATGGTGGAGTTTGTTCTTGCACTACGCTTATATACTTGGTTCTATCGGGTTCGGGTTTCGGTTACCTACGGGTCAAGGCTAGCTGAGTTCATAAGTTTTAACGAGCTAGAACTTTTCAGTAAAAATTTTATAAAAATCATTTTTCAAGTAATCGCTTGAAATCTTTTTAAATAAAAACCTTTTATTTTTCGAAAACACAAAATTAATATTTTTCAAACATAAAAGTTCTTTTTTTTTTATGAAATAAACATTTTTAGCTGAAATAAACAGATTTTCCAATGATATGGATTCCGAACTTATCGTCCAGAACCCAAAGTGTATAGTTTCCGATGATTTCTTGATTTTAGTTTACCAGTCAAATTCCAGGGCGTTACATAGTCCTTCACTGTTCATCTTCTTTCATCAACACAAAGTCACCCTTTTCAAATTTTTCTCTGAATTTCGACATTCAAATTTTGATCTTTCACGAGTATCATTGTGTTGCTATGGTATTAACGTTCACAGCGATGTGATTTTCGTCAAAAATGACGGTGTTTTAATACTCTAATTATGGTCTTTGTATTCTAATGGTTTTCCGAGTTCAAAAACCCTAATTTATTTATGATATATTGTGTTTTTGTAGGTGATATATACTCATTTGTGGTCGGAATACGATTCCGAGATCCTTGGTAGACTCTAATCGGAGCATGATTTTAGTTTGCCGGGTCGATTGTGTGTTAATGGTTTAGGGGTTCTTGTTTACTCTGGTTAACCTTAAATACTTTCTGGGTTTTGAGTCTCAATCTCAACACCATGGGCTTAGTATTATGTTTCCGAGTTCAATACACAAAATGTTTTGATTATCCATCGATAGTTATGGATTAATTGAAGCTTGATTTGTATTATTGACTTTCGGTGTTCATCTTAATTTTTACTTTGATTATGCGAGTCAAAGATTAAGTCTAAATTATTGACAATTCGTTAACCTTAGAGAATTGAAACTGCATCGTGTCCAATTCATTAAGAAAATACATGAACTAGCTCAGCGAATCACTTTCTCAACGAACCAAATATGGATTCGCCAAATCTGTAACAAACTAGACTTTAGTTCGCTAATATTTATAGTTAAGTCGCTACAGCTAATTCGTTAATGTATTTACATGATAGCGAATCACTTGATTCGTTACTGGATAGTAACGAATCAGGGTGATAATCACACGAATGACATTTACTTTTAATTATTTAATTAAATTTAAATTACCTTTTTCAATAATTTGTTCAACCGTCTAAACGAGTAAATACATTAAATACAAATGACATCTTGTATTATTTATTTCTATGACTTATACTTGCTTAACTTCTGTTTAGAAAAATGGTTGATCAAGTGAATCAAGATCCACCAATTGTTGATCAAGGGCAGCAAGAACAACCACCACAAGAGAAACCTCCTCTGGAACAGCATGACGATGTTATTTTATTACCGTTTGATAAGAAACATAACATTTGTGCCTATGTTGATCACGATGTTGTTGATGTTGCTACATTTGGAATCATGTTGGAATTCTTAAGACGCTCGGTGATACATTACGCCATCACTGCTCGACCTAAGGTGTATCTGAGTATTATCAGGCAGTTTTGGGATACAGCTGATGTGACACTCGTCAATTTCAGGTTAACTCCGTTAATCCAAACTCCGTCAATTCAAACTTAAGATCACTCGATCTATAACGCACATCTCATTACATTTAAACTAGGGTTTTAAATGACGCTTGACAATCACTACACATGTAGTCTTTCGGGATTGCACTGAAACGCAAACGAGTTGACGCAAACCATTGGTGAATAAACAACAAACATCCAAATAATAATTATTTGATAATTATGTGTTAGGCTTATGTGTTATGTGATAATATTGTGTAGAACATTAACTCAAGATGCAAAAAGCTACTTTATGCTAGAAAAGTAATAACTAAAAGTTGAGGGGACTTTGTGTAACATATTATTATTAATAATAATAAAAACCCTAATCCGCACCCCTCCCTCCTCAAACCCGATCGGCCCCTCACCCCCCCCCCCCCCCTTGCAACGGCAGCCACCACCAACACCATATTACTTCCGTTTTGGCCTTGTTATTCATAATCGGAGCATCCCGCACTTGTTTCTAGGCATCTCTCACTTTCCTCTTGCTCGTTTCTGCATTTTTAAGGTATAAACGTAAAACCCTAATTTTGTAAATCATGTGTTAAGTGTTCATATGCTTTGTTTTGATTAGATGATGCTTGATTATGCTTCGGTTATTGATTTAGATGATCATGTGTGATTTTGAACGGTGAAAGATTGTTAGATCATTGATTGTTCGTAAAACCTAGAGGGTTTACTACTGATTTTTATGGATACTTATGTTTATTGCATGATTGGAGATATGTCGTATGCTTAGGATGCATGCTAGACGATTGTGTGTGCTTGCTGATTTTTGACAGCAGTGATAGTTAAACTTGAACGAGGCGTAACTTGTTAAATATAAAACCAAACTGGAATATTTATGACTCTAAAAGGTAGTGCTCTGAGTCTAGTTTTCAGAAAACCCAACCACGCCTGATTTGGAGGTGTTTTGGTTGCTCAAACGATTTAAATGTGATCAAATGTCAAAACTGGTACTGGACAGATTGTAAGTTATGTTTAGACAACTGTAACTGAATGTTAGTTTGGTAATTGGTCGAGATTGTTAACACTATAGTGTACTAGGATGAGTCTAGTTTCTATAAAGTCCAAGTTTGTAATTTTTGGATGGGTAAAAGTTAACTTTTATTATTTTAAAAAACTGAAGTGCAAGTCTGAATTGTTAGACCTGCTGTTAGGCTGTTTTGTAATTATCATATCTCATGAACTAGAAGACCAAATGGGTTGGTTACACTTCTGGAAGTTAACATGTTGAGTTAAGAACCTAACCCAATTGGTCTTGCATTAATTGGAATTACCATTTAATGGGAATAACAAATATCATTCTATTACGCATAATTCTGACTGCTGTGAGTTTACTGTAATGTTTTGACCATTGTGAGAAATATATGTGGAATAAAAATACAATAAAAATAGTTCTAGAATCCTAACTCATGTGTGCTTTTGTGACGATTTTTGGTGAATTAATTGATATGTTATGATCTGTTGAATAGAGTAATCTTTCAAGTAGAAATCTGTCTTGATAGAACTAGCTGCTGAACTATATGAAAATACATGAAACGTGCTTGTTGCTAGATAATTGCTATATTTTTGACTAAATTGCCCTTGTGGGGAATGATTGCTAGTAATGTACAATATTAATACTTGACACGTAAGTAGTTTTTCACACATGTAACGTATCACCAATGTGTTTGTTGAGTCACACACAATTCACAAACGAAACACGAAACGTATCTCACGCATAGGTATTATGTGCCGAGTCTAGAGACTCAATAATAGTTCAAACACTTAGAAAATCTCATTCTTGTTTTAGAACGCTAGTGAGGATTTTCTGTGACGCACATCTCTTGGTTGACTTGTTTTTGAATTCTTCGCAACCAATGAGTTTCACGTTCCCCTTTTACTCTTTTAAACGCTTTTTACTTGGGGGAGATAACATACTCCAAAACGCTTTAGATTTTGTTATTAGTTATATATCACTTGTAAAGGCTAAGTGGCAAACGAAACAACTACTTGTTCGGTCGAATATGGTACTGGTTCGGTCAAAGGGGCTGGGAAGAACACGTTCAGTCGATTGAGGACTCGTTCGGTCGAGTAGGATGTACATTCGGTCGAATACAATCGTATTCGGTCGAATGTGTATTCTGATTCGGTTAGTCTGTTCGTTTGCCCACTGGTTCGACCGAATGGTCTCTTGTTCGACCGAATAGGAGATGGTTCGACCGAATGGTCTCTTGTTCGACCGAATAGGACCTATTCGACTCCTTCAAGCCGGATGACGGAGAAACCTACGGGATTTTGACGATTTTCATGATTTTTCGCCCAAAATCAATGTTTTATACATGGAAATGCTCGGAATCCATAGGGCTATTGATTCCTAACGTTTATAACAACAAAAGTATGCTTTTTGACACCAAAAATGACGATTTTTGACCAAGAACACACTTGAAACATAAGTTGGGGTTTTTGCTCGATTCGGGGCCGGATTTGATGATAAAAAAACGTATGATTTTCAAGAAGATCTTACCAAAAACAACAATAAACAGATTGGTGAACTCGAATTTTGGATTGAACAACTTTCTCTCACTACTCTCTCTCTAGAATTGGGGTGTTTGGGTGTGGGTGTGGAAGAGATGAAAGAAAATGGTGGAGTTTGTTCTTGCACTACGCTTATATACTTGGTTCTATCGGGTTCGGGTTTCGGTTACCTACGGGTCAAGGCTAGCTGAGTTCATAAGTTTTAACGAGCTAGAACTTTTCAGTAAAAATTTTATAAAAATCATTTTTCAAGTAATCGCTTGAAATCTTTTTAAATAAAAACCTTTTATTTTTCGAAAACACAAAATTAATATTTTTCAAACATAAAAGTTCTTTTTTTTTTATGAAATAAACATTTTTAGCTGAAATAAACAGATTTTCCAATGATATGGATTCCGAACTTATCGTCCAGAACCCAAAGTGTATAGTTTCCGATGATTTCTTGATTTTAGTTTACCAGTCAAATTCCAGGGCGTTACATAGTCCTTCACTGTTCATCTTCTTTCATCAACACAAAGTCACCCTTTTCAAATTTTTCTCTGAATTTCGACATTCAAATTTTGATCTTTCACGAGTATCATTGTGTTGCTATGGTATTAACGTTCACAGCGATGTGATTTTCGTCAAAAATGACGGTGTTTTAATACTCTAATTATGGTCTTTGTATTCTAATGGTTTTCCGAGTTCAAAAACCCTAATTTATTTATGATATATTGTGTTTTTGTAGGTGATATATACTCATTTGTGGTCGGAATACGATTCCGAGATCCTTGGTAGACTCTAATCGGAGCATGATTTTAGTTTGCCGGGTCGATTGTGTGTTAATGGTTTAGGGGTTCTTGTTTACTCTGGTTAACCTTAAATACTTTCTGGGTTTTGAGTCTCAATCTCAACACCATGGGCTTAGTATTATGTTTCCGAGTTCAATACACAAAATGTTTTGATTATCCATCGATAGTTATGGATTAATTGAAGCTTGATTTGTATTATTGACTTTCGGTGTTCATCTTAATTTTTACTTTGATTATGCGAGTCAAAGATTAAGTCTAAATTATTGACAATTCGTTAACCTTAGAGAATTGAAACTGCATCGTGTCCAATTCATTAAGAAAATACATGAACTAGCTCAGCGAATCACTTTCTCAACGAACCAAATATGGATTCGCCAAATCTGTAACAAACTAGACTTTAGTTCGCTAATATTTATAGTTAAGTCGCTACAGCTAATTCGTTAATGTATTTACATGATAGCGAATCACTTGATTCGTTACTGGATAGTAACGAATCAGGGTGATAATCACACGAATGACATTTACTTTTAATTATTTAATTAAATTTAAATTACCTTTTTCAATAATTTGTTCAACCGTCTAAACGAGTAAATACATTAAATACAAATGACATCTTGTATTATTTATTTCTATGACTTATACTTGCTTAACTTCTGTTTAGAAAAATGGCTGATCAAGTGAATCAAGATCCACCAATTGTTGATCAAGGGCAGCAAGAACAACCACCACAAGAGAAACCTCCTCTGGAACAGCATGACGATGTTATTTTATTACCGTTTGATAAGAAACATAACATTTGTGCCTATGTTGATCACGATGTTGTTGATGTTGCTACATTTGGAATCATGTTGGAATTCTTAAGACGCTCGGTGATACATTACGCCATCACTGCTCGACCTAAGGTGTATCTGAGTATTATCAGGCAGTTTTGGGATACAGCTGATGTGACACTCGTCAATTTCAGGTTAACTCCGTTAATCCAAACTCCGTCAATTCAAACTTAAGATCACTCGATCTATAACGCACATCTCATTACATTTAAACTAGGGTTTTAAATGACGCTTGACAATCACTACACATGTAGTCTTTCGGGATTGCACTGAAACGCAAACGAGTTGACGCAAACCATTGGTGAATAAACAACAAACATCCAAATAATAATTATTTGATAATTATGTGTTAGGCTTATGTGTTATGTGATAATATTGTGTAGAACATTAACTCAAGATGCAAAAAGCTACTTTATGCTAGAAAAGTAATAACTAAAAGTTGAGGGGACTTTGTGTAACATATTATTATTAATAATAATAAAAACCCTAATCCGCACCCCTCCCTCCTCAAACCCGATCGGCCCTCACCCCCCCCCCCCTTGCAACGGCAGCCACCACCAACACCATATTACTTCCGTTTTGGCCTTGTTATTCATAATCGGAGCATCCCGCACTTGTTTCTAGGCATCTCTCACTTTCCTCTTGCTCGTTTCTGCATTTTTAAGGTATAAACGTAAAACCCTAATTTTGTAAATCATGTGTTAAGTGTTCATATGCTTTGTTTTGATTAGATGATGCTTGATTATGCTTCGGTTATTGATTTAGATGATCATGTGTGATTTTGAACGGTGAAAGATTGTTAGATCATTGATTGTTCGTAAAACCTAGAGGGTTTACTACTGATTTTTATGGATACTTATGTTTATTGCATGATTGGAGATATGTCGTATGCTTAGGATGCATGCTAGACGATTGTGTGTGCTTGCTGATTTTTGACAGCAGTGATAGTTAAACTTGAACGAGGCGTAACTTGTTAAATATAAAACCAAACTGGAATATTTATGACTCTAAAAGGTAGTGCTCTGAGTCTAGTTTTCAGAAAACCCAACCACGCCTGATTTGGAGGTGTTTTGGTTGCTCAAACGATTTAAATGTGATCAAATGTCAAAACTGGTACTGGACAGATTGTAAGTTATGTTTAGACAACTGTAACTGAATGTTAATTTGGTAATTGGTCGAGATTGTTAACACTATAGTGTACTAGGATGAGTCTAGTTTCTATAAAGTCCAAGTTTGTAATTTTTGGATGGGTAAAAGTTAACTTTTATTATTTTACAAAACTGAAGTGCAAGTCTGAATTGTTAGACCTGCTGTTAGGCTGTTTTGTAATTATCATATCTCATGAACTAGAAGACCAAATGGGTTGGTTACACTTCTGGAAGTTAACATGTTGAGTTAAGAACCTAACCCAATTGGTCTTGCATTAATTGGAATTACCATTTAATGGGAATAACAAATATCATTCTATTACGCATGATTCTGACTGCTGTGAGTTTACTGTAATGTTTTGACCATTGTGAGAAATCTATGTGGAATAAAAATACAATAAAAATAGTTCTAGAATTCTAACTCATGTGTGCTTTTGTGACGATTTTTGGTGAATTAATTGATATGTTATGATCTGTTGAATAGAGTAATCTTTCAAGTAGAAATCTGTCTTGATAGAACTAGCTGCTGAACTATATGAAAATACATGAAACGTGCTTGTTGCTAGATAATTGCTATATTTTTGACTAAATTGCCCTTGTGGGGAATGATTGCTAGTAATGTACAATATTAATACTTGACACGTAAGTAGTTGTTCACACATGTAACGTATCACCAATGTGTTTGTTGAGTCACACACAATTCACAAACGAAACACGAAACGTATCTCACGCATAGGTATTATGTGCCGAGTCTAGAGACTCAATAATAGTTCAAACACTTAGAAAATCTCATTCTTGTTTTAGAACGCTAGTGAGGATTTTCTGTGACGCACATCTCTTGGTTGACTTGTTTTTGAATTCTTCGCAACCAATGAGTTTCACGTTCCCCTTTTACTCTTTTAAACGCTTTTTACTTGGGGGAGATAACATACTCCAAAACGCTTTAGATTTTGTTATTAGTTATATATCACTTGTAAAGGCTAAGTGGCAAACGAAACAACTAAAGTCCTTCATAACATCGAACCATTTAGTATTTGTATAATAGCGAGTCATTGTTGAGTAGTACTACTGGGTTTGCAAAACCCCACCCAATGCTAAACTCGACTGGAGGTCGAGTGGGTGAACCTTGGCTAACACATTTTCCATGGTCGGGATAGACATGGTGGCAAGGCAATTGATAAACAGTCAGCTTCGGTGTCGAACACTTAGTAATACTTATTGTATAGGTTAGCTACCTATCGATATATAATTGACTTAACACTATCTGGTAACGCAAAACGCAAACGCAAAACGTAAACACTTAAACGCAAACATTTTCTTTATTTATATATGTGAACTCACCAACCCCGTGTTGACACTTATAGTATGTTATTCTCAGGTAGCCGAGGCGGGCACGCGGTATAGGAACATGCATTACATTGAACTCTATCGTTTTTGCAAACTCGTTTTTAAACTGTTATTAATTGGGTTTTAAGTCGTCCTGCGTGACGCAACACTTGGTTTATGATTTTACGCTTCCGCATTATTTACACTTAAATGTTTCGTGGTTTGAAAACTTTACTTATGATGTTTGATTATAACTAATGATTCCGATCCTGTTAGTTCACACCCTCTGACGGTAAAACTCCCTTAGTGGATTTTGAGGGTGTGACAGCTTAGTATGTGGAGGTGGCGAAGCATATTCGAGCCACGATTAATCAAACTCCTATAACAATTGATGTTGAAGTAATTCGGCGTGTGCTTCGATTTGATGATACTGATGACAACCCGAGTGAATTTGACAAGCAACTGGTCAAGGGTTGGTTTACACGTGTGCGTTATGGTGGAGACATTGATAAATCTATGTTGAATAAGAATGGACTATGCCCACCATACAAGTATCTTCTCCATGTTCTTATTCATTGCATGACTGGTCGTCGTGGTGGCTTTGACGAATGTCGACTAAGTTTGCAATCAGCCTTTGTGGCTTTAATCCTCAACAAGCCATTCAACTACTTCGAGCTTGTCTTCGATCATTTGAAAGATCAAGTTTAGCAAACGCTTCAGTCAAATAAATTTTTATTGTATCCTCGGTTCTTGCAGTTGAATATTCAAGATTTGATACCTGATTTAGCTATTGATCAGACCATGGTGAATGATGAGCTTCCTATGGAACATATGACGGCGGATACAGTACGTAGAATGTCAATTTATCGAAAGGGAGGCCAGCGGATAAACGAATGATTGATCATATCGTTAATCCTAATTATTTATGTCCTTATGAGGATCGTTGGATTCATGATGATTCAGATTCCGAGCGTGAGGAAGGAGAAGGTGGGAATGATGGTGATGATGGGAACGATGGTGATGGGGGTAATGAAGGTGGAAATGGTGGTAATGGTGATGCAGCTCTTCGAGAGCAACAGGCCGCAGTTGAAGCTGCATTAGCTGCCACTATTGCAGCTAAAAGAGAAAGAAAGAGAAAAGGAAAGGCAGTGGCAACTGGTGAGCCATCAAAGAAGAGACGTGTATCTGTTATGGCTGGTGTAATCATCTGTGTACCACCACCTCGTCAACCAATTCCTCAACGCCCGGTAGTGCCAATTACAACTAGCACTCCAGAGAT
>NW_027499230.1:0-119989 GCF_021521415.1 Bidens hawaiensis
CGTTTTTTTAACCGGTTATCGGTTAACTAGTTCGGGTATTAACCGAACATGATTATACCGGTTAGGGTTTTCCCGGTGAATAACCGGGTACTACTGCTCCACATGATAAGCCGGTCTACAAGGTTAATTCCCGCAAAAAAAAAAAAAAAACCCCGGTTAGCATATTAACCGTTTAACTGGACTGTGCAACTCTAAGTGCATGGGTGCACTATAAATAGTCTACCATTTAACCTTGCACCATAGTTCTTTTGGCACTGTCTCTTTCTGACCTTCATCTTACTCTCTCTACAGTTTTACATTTAACACGATCCGAGATCCAAGTGATTATAGTGATTTTCTCTCAATATATCACGGATTGATCCGAAACAATGTTGGGAGACTCATCCGGGAACCTATAATTGGTATCATAGTTTTGGCTCAACTTCTGGGTTTTCGAATATTTCATTTTGGATTTTGATCTTGTTTGTACTTTTGAGTTTAGATCTATTTTAGAAGTGCGTTTTGGACTTTGGTTTTCGATTTAAAAAATGAGTAGATCTTAAAATAGGGTGTTCATAAGCATGTTTGGAAGTTTCAATTTCATCAACGTGAAATTCACAAGCTTGGGCAATTCGAAAATTCAGGTAGTTTGCAAAGTTCAAGCAATCGCAAGCTCCTGATTCACAAAGACCTAATTCGCAAATTTTGGGTAATTCGCAACTTCAAGCAACTCGCAGGTTTGTGATTTCGCAAAACTGTTCACTTCGTAATCCTGCAAATTCACAAGTCTTGGATTGGCAATGATCACTTGTATTCGAAAATCTGTTTACTTTGCATTCTCAAACATGAAACTGCAATTGCGAACTGCAAGACTTAGAATTTTTTTAGAATCTTCTATTTTATCTTAAGCTTACTTGATCATGGCTTTTGAAGTAGAGATGTTATTAAAGCACTATTTATTCATGGATAATGAGTTTGGGTCAGAAATTAGGCCTCCCTAACTGATTAGCTTTGAAGAATTCAATGATTGGTAATACCGTTTCAAAAACTTTGCTAGAACCCAAGACGTGAGCATTTTGAATTCCATTGAAAAGACCTCATCATCTCACGATTGAAAATTATACAAGTGAAAAGGTTGAGGGAGACTCTTAGTGCCATGACTCCCAAGGATTTGGAATTACTGTTGTTGATCAAAAGGCACTCGATTACTTAACCATGTGTTTAGACAAGAAAATTACTCAAAGTGTGAATGAGTGTAATGCAGCTAAGGATCTTTAGGATGCATTTGTTTTGAAATTTGAAGGTAACCTTGATTTGAGGGAGAGTAGAAAGGAGATGGTGAATACTGAATTCAATATGTTCAATAATATTTAAGGAGGAAAGCATCGAGTAGATCATTGATCAGTTTGAGGCTTTCAGTACAAAGATGAGAAGTGCAGAAATCATTTGTGAGGTGGGTGAGATAAAAAAGAAGTTGCTTAACTCACTTTCTTATACTTGGAACGAAAATGCTACTACCACTAAGAGGACAAGGAATATGTATGAGAGTTCACTTACATATTTTATCTCTATCATCCAATTGTTTGAAATGGATAATAAGCTTCGTATGACCAATCATGTGAGTTCTCTAAATCAAGTTGGGGGGGGGGGGGCTCAACCGGAACCAAAACAGGATCTGCTTTTGTGTCTGAAGCTCATCCAACTGTTCACATTGTTGACGACATCAAAGAAAGTTAGTCTAGGACTCACGTTGGGGGAAATCAAGCACTAACTTCATCTACTGGTTTGGGTGATTCATCCACTGAGAATTGTATACAAAACATGGTGAATCAAGCAGTAAATCAAGCTTTAAAGGCTCACAGTTTATCAACTCCTGTGACCAGCTCAAACCCACCAATTCCTTTATTTTATGATTGCTGCATTACCTATTCCATGCCTTCATGGCCTGTCATGAAGAACTGTTGAATATAAATCTCATGCCACCTAATTTTGCTCAAGTTGATCTTCCTGAAATCAATAAACAAGATATTGAAGAGATGGATATTAAGTACCAAATGGCCATGGCAGTTCACAAGGCCACACATCTCATCAAGACGTTTGTGAAAAACAACTTTCACAGAACTGGCAGAAACAAAAGGTGCGGGTTTTGATAAGGAGATGCTTAGTAAGAACTCGGGAACAAAGAATATTGATCAAGGTAGCTCAAGTACCTGTGGAAGGGCTATGTTGATACAGTCTGGTGAGCCCAATTGGGAAGCTCAACATAGCGAGATGATGGTGCTAATCAACTTCGTTGGGATGGCATTTTTTCGTGGAGAGAGTTCAGGTGAAGATGGAATGATGAATGTTTTAGATGCTAAAGAGAATGCTGCTGATGGATAAGCATTAAAGAATGATGATCGAAGCTTAAATGGAACCAGTCAAGCTAATCAACTCTATTAAGGTTAGGTTAAACCTAAAAGTCTGTTGATAAGACCAAGAGTCTGCCGAATTAAAATTAAACTTAAAAATCTGCTGATCAGACCACGAGTTTGCTGACACGAATCTGTTGAACTGAAACAGACTTAAAGTCTGCTAATTAATCAAGAAACACCATCTAGATGCAAGAAATTGCAAATATAGGTTAAATAGCATACTGAGGGAACAAGATTTTGAATATTGTCAACAAAGGATAAATATCGAGAGATATCAAAATATACAAGGACAGTATATCATTGAAAGAAGTCACTACCCGATCGTAAGGCATTCAAGAAATACTGTTAATGGAATGATCAACAATGATTGACCAAAAAGTCAAAGGAGCTCAAGGAATGTTCAAAAAGATATGATTGCATAGCATATCAGATATGGTTGCTCAAAAGTATAAAGATACTGTCAGAATATAAGGAAACAAATAATCGGGATCAAGAGATGGAATTGATTCGACAGATCAAATCCAGTAAGCAATAGAGCTAACATTGGTAAATGTTTAGAATATACAAGGTTAGGTAAATAATTAAACACAACTGGCCACTGTGTTTAGCAATTTACAATTACTTAAGATATTCTGAACTATTGACTGATTACATCAATCGAAATGTAAAGTTAGCACAGATCTGAGAAATTCCAATCATTCTACATTGAGAGATAAACATGAGAACCAAATTAGATAGAATCTAATCATATATTAACAAAGCAAGAACATCCAAACCTAAGGAAAGCGAATCTCGAGGACGAGATTCATTTAAGGTGGGGAGGATGTAACATCTCAGAAAAACCCATATTTATTTTGGACTAAGTTGTCAACTTTAAAAGTTGAAGGATTAAAAATATTCTCAAGATAAGTCATGAGAAAAATGAAATGAGAAAAATAAGCATTTTATGTTAAGAAAGTAAGAAAATTCCATCCCACATGGAAAGATAGAAGAAAATGGAAACATGCCACATAGGTATAAATAAGAAAGGGAACTTTCATCCCGCATGGAAACAAGAAAAGAAATGGAACCTATTTATAAGGAAGCAAATTTCCATAGAAATGTTTTAATATGGCTAACCACTCTCCATAGTCTTAGTGGAGGGTGCGAAGAACCCGACGCGCACGCGCACGGACACGGACTCGGACTCGAGTGATGGGCGTAATATGCCGTTTTTATGGCACACTTTGCACTTCCCCACGCTCGCCGAGCCGCATAAAGGCCGCTTTAGTATTTTTGGAAAATGGAAGTATGATCAAGAAGTGGTAAGTTATCAAAGACGAGGGACTAAAAATAAAAATCTGGATTCTGGAACCCATCGCGCTATGCGATGAGCCCAAACAGGACCATCGCGCTACGCGATGGTCTATGATGACGCATCAACAAGTGTCGAAACGGGGGGGGACACGTGGCAGACGCTAGGGCTGAGTCAGCAGCCACGTGTCATTCGCCTGACATCGCGCTACGCGATGCCCTAAGAGAAGGGACCATCGCGCTACGCGATGGTGCCCAATTTCAGCTATAAATAGGGGGTTCACGGCACATTCCCATCTCACACCAAAGTCATATAATCACACACATTTTACACACACTTAGTCTCGGGAATCGTGCCATGTCTCGTAAAGCGTGGCAAGCTCCGAAGCTCTGACGGTTTAAGCTATAGAACGCGAAGTAGAGTAGAAGTGCTGCTCAATCAGTCATAGGCAATTAACTCTAAATACCCGTGTGAGGTAGGGGTTCTGATTAAGTTATTATTTTATTATTATTATTAGTATTATTATAGCTTAGACCATAGTCGGGGGTATAGCCCGAACCTTGATCACTTTTAAACATAATATAGCTTTTTATAAGCAAAAGCTATAGTTAAATATTGTTTCTTTATTATTAAGAAACATAATCATGTACATGCAAGGGTATAGTTAAGTAGTATTTCTTATGATTAAGAAATATACTATTCACTCGCATAGTTTATAGTTAAAGTAATGTTCTTAAAGAAGAAACTTGGTCTAAATGTTTCTTCCTAAAGAAGAAACCTGATATATATAACTGATAAATAAACAAAAGGACTATAGGTCCACATGTTTTATACAAACAAATGATTTTACAAGGTTAAAGCTATACACAACAGACTACGGGGTCTGAAGCTAGATCATTGATTTAGATATTTATACAAATGTTAATCTCGTACTATAGGTCTGAGATAACAGTCAATCAATTAATCTGAAAGATGAAAACAGAAACAGGAATCAGTAATAGAAACTGATTTATAGACATGGGTCAGTAACCGAAACTGATCAATATACAGGAATCAGTGTCAGAAACTGATTGCAATCATAAAAGGTGAATATGCCCTAAACTTTTACAACTCTTTTAGAGTCTGAAATGTTTACATGGGATATATGAATCCTTAAAACTTTGTGTTACAATGATAAGAAACGGGCATACTCAGTTTAATAGTATACATGTGTCTGGATCCATTCATACATGGTGACTCGGAGTTCCCCAAGGCCATGCATATCATGAAACATGCCTCTGGAAGTCTACTGGATTGTTCAGAGAAATGATATGTGTATATGTATTAATTGTACATGTACTCAGGGTAATTTTAACCCAATTGAGTTGGGTGCCTAATGAGTATTGTCACAAATGTATTATTATTGTTTATACAATGGTATTTGAGTCAGCGCATTCATTGGCTGTGTGCTGACGTATTTTTCCCCCATATTTCAGGGAAACTATAAAGAATAGAACTGACAGGAAACACTGATAGAAGATTGGAGACATAGTCATTAGAGGTGATCTGATGGCTCAGATATTTTATTCAGAATATTGCTAATGAATTATATTTTCAAAATACAGGTATTTGAAATATTAAACGGGTATTCTGGCCCGACATTTTATAAATGAATAATTATATTTTAAAGAATTCCGCTAATAACCCTCAACTCTGATATATTTTCAAAATAGATACCAACTAACGGGTGTCGCACCCAGGCCCTGGATCGGGGTTTGACAGGTTGGTATCAGAGACATCGGTCTTAGCGAATTAGGAATACTTTATACCTAGGCTTTGATCAGAAATAAGGTTATACTGATAACATTGGTATTCAAATGAAGAATATCAGCTGATATACTAACTGAATGATTAAACATGATACGGATAGGATTTAATCCTACACGGGTACTGTTCAAACAAAATAGGTACTTAATGAAAGTATCTAAAATACAATCACTGGTGTAGGTTCCCAGCCGGATCTACACGAGATATCGCGTTCTACGTAGGTGCGGAATCCCTACGTAAGACGTTACGAGCGTAGAAGACAATACGATTTAAACACGTTACAATAGACACAAACACGTTTGTATTGCAACCTTAAACACGTGATGACAAGATCACTAATACAGACTCTATCTCTCGAATACTCTCTGACTCGAATACTGAATCTCTCTCTATCGATAAGCCGTAAACAATCAGCTTATATAGACACGACAACTTCGCCTTGCATGTTCAGGCGAAGTTGTCCCTAACTTCGCTTGTCTAACAAGTTCGCCCATATCAGCGAACTTGTCAGCAACTTCGCTTACATACAAACACAAATCTAACTAACACGATTACAGACACTTGACACTGAACTACTGACATCATGCACCAACAGACTCCCCCTTGGCAGTAGCTTCATCTCTTTAGCATCAAACACGTGTCTTGTAATCTTCAATCTTGTATCTTCAAGCATGCACTCCTTCTCGAACACAAACCGAGACAACTCTTTGATATTTCCTCGCTTCGTTTTTCCAAGCAGGAATATAAAATGTCTTCTTATCATTCAACACCTGCAAATCAGCTTGCGATAAGTTTACCAAGTGCATCGGATCATAAACTCTTAGCACATCTTGTTCATCCTCGTCTTCCATCACTGCCTCAGCTGTCTCACAATCTACATACCACCACTTTAGGTCTTTAAGCACATCCTTGGGCATTAATTTCATCGGTACTTCTTTCAAACACCGGATCGGTTTATACTTCATAATCATCCAAGGTTTTCCATCAGCTATTAAACCTCTATCCTTGTCTTCAACAAGTTTTCCCTTTTGTGGTTTCAGCAGCTCAAATTTCTTCTCTTTTAAACTCTCTTTCCACACAATCTTCCCAATGACTCTAGCCATATTATCGTCACTTCTGTTTATCAATCCCAATCTGGCTAAGTCTTTCACTTCACATTCTGGCAGTGTATTCAACGATCTCAACATCCTTTTAAAGTACTGAACACCGTCATACCTTTTAATCACGAAGAGCCTCAACTGCTCATCATATATCCAGCAAATAATCCTTTTCTTCGCTTCAGCATAGCCTTTAATGTTGTAACTCTTCTTAAACATTGTAGGGACCGCCGGTTTCTTCGTTTTGACGAACCACTGAGCATAGCCTTCTTTCCATCTAGGCTGCTCTTCCCATTCAGTCTCATCACTTGCCATCTCTTTACTCATATCTGCTTTATCAACATCTGGAATGTCATGCTCAATATTTTCCTCAACTATCTCTCCCTCTTCAATCTCATCATCAATCACAATCTCTTCTCCAATCTTCTCAATCACATCACTCGGTAGTACATCATCATCACCAACCAACTCATCATCTATCTCCTCTACGTCCACTACCACCACATCATCACCACCAGCTGCAGTTGTCGACTCCCCCTGAGTTGTGGAAGTCCCAAGAGCTTGATCAGTTCTTGGCAACTCACCACCTGCATCTTTCGACGCATTGGGATAATCGTCTCGATCATTTCTCCTCTTGGTCCTCAACTCATCGCCTTTACAGCTCGTCTCCCCCTGAGATGCCAAGAACTCCTTCAGAGCATCTATGATTTTTCCATGTTCTACCAGCAGGGACGACTGCATCTGATTCTCTGCAACTAGGCGTTGAATAGCCTGGGTCTGGATAAGATTTACCCTGGATTGTTCTGACACGACCCGTTCAAGTGCTGCTATTCGTTCTGAGTCTGATAAGGTTGCATCAAAATCGAACCTCATATGTGATATATCTTGAGTGTACTGAGGAGGGATTTCCGATGTCACCGGGACCTCAGAAGTAGAAATAGACGTAACCGCAGGTGGTATCGTCACCGATAACCCTGCAGTGGCCACAACAGTTGACTCGATAAATTGTGCCACGACCTCCATTGGAGTAACAGTCGGAGGCGGCAACGAAACGATCTCAGGAGCCGAAAGTTGGAAAGTAGTGGGTGGGAGGCCAAATGAAGATGAGGTAGCCACCACGGGAACAACCGTAGCGCTTGGCC
Organism: Bidens hawaiensis; assembly: GCF_021521415.1. Classification (NCBI taxonomy): domain Eukaryota; kingdom Viridiplantae; phylum Streptophyta; class Magnoliopsida; order Asterales; family Asteraceae; genus Bidens; species Bidens hawaiensis. Next base: position 7,733 of record NW_027499230.1, read on the forward strand.
TTGTACCCTGTAATGATGAGGGAACCATTGTCATACCGGATAGTGCTGGTGGAGTGAAACGTACCACCCTAGAGCTCTCACCGGCTCCCGATCCTGCACCTATCCGTTCCCTTCTTGACCTCCTTATTAACTGTTGTACCTCCTCCTCGTAATCTGACTCATTGTCATCATCAGTTCTCTTTCTCTTCCCATGAGTCCGTTCATGTGTTACCAACATCCTTCTTGCTTCGGCCACTTCATCATCAGAATCTGAGCCAGCCACCGTTGTAGCTGCCCTAGTAACATTCACACCCGAAGCACGTTCAACCGGGACCTGTACATTCTCCTCTGGATCAACCCGATCCATATCAAAGAAGCCTTGACCACCAAATTCTGCATCAAGGTCCACGTTCTCCTCCGGTGACACAACAGGTGCAGCAGGTATAACTTGAGGTGCTCCTACCTGTTGTGGTGCCGGGTCCCGAAACTCATCCCCACGAGCAGGCACATACCCTGGGTTGATTAAGTACCCAAAAAGTGGAGTATGGCGAGGACGGAGCTCAGGTTTGCTCCTCGCACTGGAGGATCTACATTGGGCGAAGATCCGTTTATTCACACTTTCAACGTATCGGATCGGAAGTCGCTGAGGAAGCGTTGGAGCAACATGATTCAAGATCATTTGAAGAAATCTCGGATACATGATAAATCGCTCACGCGCCATCGCTCTTCTTTGACGATCGATCTCATAAAAGACCATCTGACTAAAGCTATATCGCTTGTTGTAAGTCAGAGCAGTCATCGCTGACTGCATGGTCGCGCCCATGCCATCAGTGCCCGCCTTTCTCCCTGACATGCATACAATCATGACATGCATGAGAAAGTGCCATTGGTCAAGTAAAAATCCTTTCCTTCTCTGCGTATCCCCCAAGGGACCAGAATATCCCATCCTCAAAAATGCTCCATCACGGAAAGGAGCTACAACTCTGTCGGGTCATCCCTTGTCTCATTTCCAAACCGTAAAGCCATCCGGATTTGTTCAGAAGAGAACTGAACAATCTGATTGTTGACTGTTGCGCGCATCACCGGGGGTTCGACTCTACAGTCATATTCCACGGTCTGCCAAAAATCCTCAATGTTAGGCAAGGATTTTGGCAGAGTTGTTGTAATCGCGTGGAATATCCGCGAGCGTAAAAGAAATGTGATGATTTCACGGAAATCATCAACTCCGCTCGCCTCCGGGTCTAATGTTATGTACATGTTATGACCCGGGAAGAACTGTCTCTGGTTATCACCTCCTTCATCGCCACCTGCACCACATGCTCTAGCAACAGCAGCCATATTGTAGGTTTCACTCTGTTGCACCTGTTGTCACCGGAGCGAAGTTGTGATCTATTATGTACAGGCGAAGTTAAAGGTGGGGCGAAGTTGGGAAACAACTTCGCTTCAACTTGAACTTCGTCTGTTAACTATTAAGTACAAAGGTCCAGGCGAAGTTAATGAGAACTTCGCCTAACCACAACATAGCCTCCTAAACTGTTTCAAAATTAATTATCAGGCGAAGTTAGACCTCAGGCGAAGTTACGGATAACTTCGCCTAAACTGTAACTTCACCGAATTCGAATCGGCAACAGTTAAGTTTATCGAACGACGTGTAGATGATGAAATTGGAGATCGAGGACTCCGTAACACATGATTTTATGAAGTTTTAAACGTTCAAGTAAATTACTATCACGTAATAACAAGTTTGAAATCGGGTGTTTAAGGTTTCGAAAGACGAGGTCGATAATCGAGTCGAAACGACCGATGATTAACCTCAAAAACAGTGATATTAGAACCCTACACACCTATAATCGGATTAGAATCTGAAAGGAGAACACAGATTGATCGATGAAATATGATCAATAAGTTCGCCGGTTGACAAGAAAGACAAGTTCGCTGGTTTTTGAAATAATGATACTGTTTGACCTTAAAACTTCTTTATATAGGGTCAAAGTTAGTACAGGCGAAGTTATCGATAACTTCGCCTATTCCAGGCGAAGTTATGAACAAGTTCGCCGGTATTTACAAAACAAACCCCTATACTTTGAACAATTTTCAATAAAGTTTTAAAAACTTCCTTTAAAGCGTTAAATGATACGATCAAGACAAGTAACCACGTATAACATCATACAACTACATAAGTAACGAAAATTTGGAAAAATAAAGTACACGGGATCAAATTTCAGTCTTGACAGGGACTACCATGTTTTAGAAAAGATCCGAACAGGAATCATACTAATTATGTGACTGTCACACAGATCCGTGTTCAGCTGTATTATGACATAAAGAAACAGGTTGTAAGCATGTAATATACTTAAAATGGTTTTCATTGTTTCTGTGATACGGATTAGGTTCAATTAAGCTCAAAACTTAAGTGGGCAACAACTCAGAGATTATGATGCCTCCTATCTATTCTCAAGGCATATTTGGCTTTCCCCAAGTCACCCCGAATTGACCTCGACCCGTAGTGTCTGATTAAGTAGTAATTACTCTTTGATCTTAGACTCTGCTTCCCGTTCACCTTCTTGTGTCTTGATTGATAATCATTAACATTATGAACTCTAGAATACACATTTTTTTAATATGTTTATACGCAACTTCAAGTAGAAAACAACTGCAAGTCCCGAATCTGGATCACTGCAGTGTCTTAACACACTATCTTCACGGGAATCAAAACACTCACGGGCTCGTGTATAACTGGGTAATCGCTTTTCTGCCTATCATTCGGAAAGATATATATGAAGACATGCACAACTCTTAGGGAGTTTCCACGTAAAATCGAGTAGATTTAGTTAGTATCACTTCTACTTTTACGCACCATAAAAAGCTACCATGACATACAATGAATGTTCTAAAGTCTATTAAGCCTAATAACTTCACTAGTTAAGCACACAGAATCAGTATATCTATCACTTTCCAAGGTTGGATCAATTTTCTGTTAGCATAGTAAAGAAACTTCTTACGAAGTAGTAGACTTGAAAAATAATTTCATCTCCCCTAAAGAAAAAATGTTAACTTCAATCGCCCCGACCAAATCAAAGTCTTCAGGTAAACGGCTATCCCGAAGATCCAATGGATCAGCTGGACCGACTACATACAAGTATGTGTCCTTCTAACTAAGTATGATCGATTAATTTTCAGCGAAAGAATAAAACACATCATAAACCGCCCCGGTCACTTTCAGTCATCTGGTTAATGGCTATCCTCATATTCTACAAGTAGAAATGAGGACCAAACATATCCGAAGACATGTCCTTCAAACTGAAATAACCGACATAATTCTAAGCGATAGTGACGTTTTTTTTTCTTTTTTCTTTTTTTTTTAAACAAAAACACATGACATGGTTACTCGGGATTGATCATCCCATTCAGCTCAACAAGGTTTTGAAATCTAGTTTTGTCAAACGCTTTCGTGAACAAGTCAGCGAAATTATCTAACGTGTCAACCTTTTCGAGCACAATCAGTTTCTTCTCAGCACAATCCCGTATAAAATGATGACGAATGTCAATATGTTTAGTTTTACTGTGCTTTACGGGATTGTTAGTTACTGAGATAGCAGCAGTGTTATCAATGCAAATAGGAGTAAGTGAGAAATTCAGACCATAATCGCGCAACTGTTGTTGAATCCAAAGAACCTGGGAGCAGCAGTTGGATGCTGCCATGTATTCTGCTTCATAGGTTGAAATTGCGACTGAGGTCTGCTTCTTGCATTGCCACGACACAAGTCTGCCACCAAGAAACTGACATCCACCAGTTGTAGACTTCCGACTCTGATTGCACCCTCCATAATCAGAATCTGTGTAAGCGACTAGCTCCATGTCTCCTCATCTCGAGTACCACAACCCCAGCTTCGGCTTGCCTTTGAGATACCGCAGTATCCTCTTTGCACCCTTCAAATGAGATTCTTTTGGGTTTGCCTGAAAGCGTGCACAAAGACAAACAGCAAACATTATATCAGGCCTAGAAGCAGTTAAGTACATTGAAGAACCTATAATTGCCCGATATTGGGTTGGGTCCACGTCTACATCGTTGTCTGAATCAGCACCCAATTTGTGATTGACGCAGACTGGAGTATCATATGGAGTGCTGTCCTCCATCTTGAAACGTTTGAGAACATCATGGACATACTTCGTCTGATGAATGAACATCCCGTCTTTCTTCTGATCAACCTGCAATCCTAAAAAGAAAATTAGTTCACCCATAGCACTCATTTCAAATCTCTTCTTCATGACGGCCTCAAACTCCTGACACATGGAGACTTTTGATGCAGCATAGATAATGTCGTCCACATAGACTTGCACCAGCAGAAAGTCGCTACCCTTTCTCTTGAAGAACAATGTGCTATCAATTTTACCTCTTTCAAACTCATTCTCAAGCAAGTAATCTGATAAGGTTGAATACCAGGCACGAGGTGCCTGATGTAGTCCATACAGTGCTTTACTTAGCTTGTACACGTGATCGGGAAAGTCAGGGTCAGGAAAACCCGGAGGTTGCTCAACGTACACAACCTCATCGACTTTACCATTTAGGAACGCACTCTTCACCTCCAACTGAAAGACCTTCATCTCCTTATGAGCAGCAAATGCCAAAAATAGCCGAATGGCTTCCAATCTTGCCACAGGAGCAAACACCTCATTGTAATCAATCCCCTCTTGCTGATTACAGCCTTTAACAACCAGCCTCGCCTTGTTCCTTATAACAATCCCTTTCTCATCTCTCTTACATTTGAAGACCCATTTCGTGCCTATCGCATGCACATTCTTCGGTTTTTCAACCAAATTCCATACTTCCATTTTCTTAAACTGAGCTAACTCTTCTTGCATGGCTTCGACCCACGAGCTGTCCTTAAGAGCCATTTGATAGTTCTTTGGTTCAATCTGGCTGATGAAGCAGGTGTACAAGCATTCGTTGATAATGCCTGAATCTTTAATGCTTGTATAAAAACAGGTGTGCTCATTCAAGCTTTGTCTTGTTTGTACACCGGCGGACAGATCACCTATCACATTCTCCAAAGGATGATCTTTGTGAATTCTCGTAGTCGGAACCGAACTGACATTCAGATTATCTTCCAAGTTCGAAGATAGCTCATCAATGGGTGATTGATGTTGAGAGTGAAACGGATTGATGAATTCCTCTTCAGTAGAGGCAGCAGGGGAATTGACAGCATTTGACGAGGAAGGCTGACATTCATCAAACTGTGGTCATTGCACCAAAGTGTCTTCCTCATCGCATATCATCTTCGTAGCAATTCTTTCCTCAACTTCTGCAAAATCCAAATAAGGCATGTTAAAGGATTTAAAAAGTCTATCATAGTCGAAAACCCCAGGGGGTCTCGTGCTTGGTTTTGGTGATTTGTAACTTGTGATATCAGTGTTACACACCACCTCAACCTTGCTGGTCGATGTATTAAAGACCCGTCTGTTGGGAGTCCCAACAACGTATCCGACTAAGATTCCTTCGTCGGCTACTTCACCAAATTTAGAATTGGTCTTTAATATCGAACACGGGGACCCGAATGGTTCAAGACCACTCAAGTTGGGCTTTCTCCCATGCATAAGTTCGTAACAGGTTTTATTTAATCTTTTAACAGTTAACACTCTATTAAGGATATAACAGGCTGTTGCAACAGCTTCAGCCCAGAACACCACGGGAAGTTTCGAATCAGCCAGCATGGTCCTGGCTCCTTCAATTAAAGTTCTGTTCTTCCTCTCAGCCACTCCATTTTGTTGCGGTTATACGGTGCGCTGTATTGGTGTTCTATCCCCTTCTGTAAGCAGAAGATCTCCATCTCATAGTTCTTAAACTCAGTCCCATTGTCACTCCTGATGAATTTAACCCGTTTCCCCATGATATTCTCAACCTTGGTAATCAAATTCTTTACCATCTGCACTGTTTCATCCTTTGACTTCAGGAAATATACCCAGGAATATCGAGAGAAATCATCAGTGATCACCAAGCAGTAAGATGTTCCTCCTAGACTTCTTACATTCACGGGACCGAAGAGATCCATGTGAAGTAATTCTAGGGTACTGACAATTGAATTGACTTTCTTGGTGTGATGGGATTTCTTGTGTTGCTTTCCCTTTTTGCATGATAAGCATGTGTCTTCAAAGTTGAAATTCTTCAAGGGAACACCCAGCACAAGCCCATTTTTGACAAGGTAGTTCATTTTCCGAAGATGAATATGCCCCATTCTCCTATGCCACAACTCGGACTCCGATTCAGTTGCTTTTGATAGAAGACACGATTCTTCTGTGGCCATCTCAGTCAACCTCATATCCATGATATACGTATTCTTAACTCTTGGAGCCTTCATAACAATCCAATCCTCTGGTATCTTGAAACCAGGATATAGCACGATCGCCTCATTCTTTGTAAAATGTACGGTGTATTCTTTGTCACAGATCTGCGAAACACTCAGCAGATTGTGCTTCAGTTCTTCAACAAAATTTACTTTTTCCAAAGTCATCTTTCCATTTGACACCGTCCCTATTCCTGTAATCCTTCCACCGCTCTCTCCTGCGAAACTCACTCTTCCTCCTTGAACAGGTTTCAAGTCGTGTAACAATTTCTTGTTACCCGTCATGTGCCGGGAACAGCCGCTATCCACAACCCATTGATTGTTGGCAGCCCTGTTCAACTCTTCCTGCACGATTATAGCAGATGATTAAAATCTGGGGACCCAAGACCGATTGGTCTTGGGTCGATACATTCCGTACCTTGGCTGTCCAAAGTTAGTATCATAATAATTTCTGTGAGTCCTAACAGGATACTTTCTTGTGGATTGACTATGAGGTCATCCAAACCTTCGTGAATTAAAAGAATTATTACCTATGGTTTGGTTGTTAGCAGTGAAAGACTGGGATCTATTTCTTTGAAAACCTGAATTAGACCAATTTCTGAATTTTGATGGGTTTTCATTTTTACCATTATATTGATTACCGTTAGTTCTTTTCTCAGATTTTGAAGGCCTCACACCTCTGAATCTCTGCTTCAGAGGGCAATCAGCAATTAGGTGTCCTAATTGATTACATCTAAAACAACTCCTGTGTTCAACTTTCTTATCAAAAGTTGTCTTAGATGTTGAGGCTGTATTACTGCCCGTTTGTCTCATATAAGATGGGACATACGGGTTTAGTGGAGACTTCTTTTCAGGTGTTTTATTTTTCTCTCCACTTTTTGGTAACACTTCCTCTTGTTTTGTCTCACTCGACTCAGAAGACTTGTCTGAGTTAGATGAGACAGGACTCGGAGCAGAAATCTTATCACTTGCAACAGGCTTACTAACTTCTGGTTCTTTAATAGTAACTTTAACTGGAACTGTCTGACCATAGTCAACATCAACAGATTTCTGATTACTAGGACCATAAGTGTAATTATGATTGAAAGGTGGTGGAACTTCATGATAACCAATTCCTCCCCTTTTAACTGGGGAACCTTGATCACTAACGAGGTGATCAAGTATAGCAGTGGAATTTCTGAATTTCTCAAGTTTCCTGTTAAGTTCCACCACTTTCACCTGGTGATCAGCTATCTGTTTATCCCTTTCAGCTATTAGTTTGGTTTTCTCTTCTAGAACTTCATAGCTAAGATCAATCACTTGAATTTTTTCAGCAAGCTTTGCTTTAAGACTTTTAATATCTTTTTCACTAGCTTTAATTTTTACTTTGTAACTATTTTCTCTAGCTTTAGTGAAATGATGATCTTCTTTTAAAGTTTTAAATTGCGCATCCAAACTAAAAAACTGATCAGTTATAGTTGTCAGTTGTTCAGACAGATGTTCACACTTAGTACAAGGGAGTTCGGTACTTACCTCGGAGAGCTGGTCTGCCACATCTGCCATGTAAGCTTCATTTTCGCCATTTCCCTTCTCACTATCTGCAGTTTCGATGTTTGCCAAGTTGGCCTGTTCAAATACTTCTTCAACATGCAGATTCCAGTTGTACTCCTCGTTCTGTCTGGAAATCATGGCTCTATAGTCATTACCACTACCACTCTGTTGTGTAGATCTGTGTTGACTGCGTTCTACACGTTCATTTTTGCATTCTTTTGCAAAGTGGCCATTCTGCTGACAGTTGTAACAGCGAACCTTCGACTTATCAAACCCTGGCCTCTCACCGACAAACTTCCTTCCAGTCTTCTTCATGAACCTCTTAACCCTTCTCACAATCATAGCCATCTGCCACTGCAGATCCATCTCCTCCAGATCATCAGCATCGATCTGATCATAGTCTTCATCCAAAATTGCAGGATCAACAATCTTACCCTGAATGTAATTCTCATACGAAGCAATAAAAGATGCATAGAGAGAAAACTGCTGTTCAGCAGATTTAACACTCATGGGCATCTTGGAGTAGTTGTTGTTTGACACACTTGGGGAAAAACTACTCTTGGTCGCTTGAGGTTGAGAAGCATTTGATCCTCCAGCTACAAAGCACACATCACTGTTCATGTTGAGAGATACATGTCCTTCGTGTGTTGAGTTAGTGCCTGACTCTCCCTTAGAGTAATAAGCAGATGATTCAGTTTTCGAACATGATCCTGAGTTAACCTTTGCACCATACATACCCGGATCTTGAACCTGATCGGTAGGTGTCTCCTTTCGTACCATGTTCAGTTCAAACGTTCTTAGCTTGTAAACTGCTGTCTCCAGGTCATAGTCAGCAAAGTCTTTGTCTTCTCTCATCAACACAGTATACATCTCCCATTTCGGTGGGAGAGCATCAAGAAGCTTTTCAACAATCTCATCTTCTTTGTAAACAATTGAATAGTTGCTGAGTTCAGTCATCAGATGATAATATCTAGTGATGATATCATCAAGTGATTCATTTTTCAGATACTTGAAGACCGAGAATTGGGTTTTTAGAAGTTTAATCTTTGACGCACGAATTCCCACGTTACCCTCAAACCGGTTCTCAAGTGCTTCCCAAAGCTCTCTAGCAGTTTTATACTTTCGGAAGGTGTGAAGTATCTCTTGTGGAAGAGCCATTGTAATTGCTGCATGAGCTTTGCTTTCGGCCTCATACATTTTCTTCTCTTCTTCTTCCATCTCTTTGTATTTCTTGATCTAATCACGACCCTCATACTCAGTAGTAGGTGGAATGTAACCATCTTGTATGCATACCCACATCTTAGCATCTTGGTACTTGACATATTGTTCAAAACGATCTTTCCACGCTACATAATCAGTTTTCTTAAGCATCTTCGGTGCCTTTGTAGCCGAACCCGCTTCTACTTCCATCTTTACCAGTTCGGTAATGTTTATCGAAGACATCTTTCACAAAACTCAAAGAAATCCGAAAATCAAAAATTTTATTTTCAAACAGCACTGTAGGCGAAGTTGTGGATAACTTCGCTTAAGACTTAACTTCGCGTGAATTTGTAACTTCGCTCACTTTCTTAAATTCGCCGGATTGGCGAAGTTGAGAATAACTTCGCTTAAGTTGAGCGAACTTGGGAGGTAGGCGAAGTTGTGGGTAACTTCGCTTGAGATAAGCGAACTTGAAGAGGTAGGCGAAGTTGTGGATAACTTCGCTTAACCTTATATCTTCGCCGAAACCCTACTAACAGTGACGGCAACTTCGCCTGATGAACACGAACTTTCTGCAGATTAGATTTCTGGGTTTTTCGAGGTGTGTGAAGGTGTTATGGGTTGTTTTTGAAGGTAGGGGGTGAGTAGGACACAAAAACTCAGAAAACTCGTCCCGCGAATAGTCGAACGGAACGATTTCTACACCCGCGTGATAATACCGAACCACACAATAGAGCAAATGCTCTGATACCAATTGTAGGTTCCCAGCCGGATCTACACGAGATATCGCGTTCTACGTAGGTGCGGAATCCCTACGTAAGACGTTACGAGCGTAGAAGACACGATTAAACACGTTACAATAGACACAAACACGTTTGTATTGCAACCTTAAACACGTGATGACAAGATCACTAATACAGACTCTATCTCTCGAATACTCTCTGACTCGAATACTGAATCTCTCTCTATCGATAAGCCGTAAACAATCAGCTTATATAGACATGACAACTTCGCCTTGCATGTTCAGGCGAAGTTGTCCCTAACTTCGCTTGTCTAACAAGTTCGCCCATATCAGCGAAGTTGCTAACATACAAACACAAATCTAACTAACACGATTACAGACACTTGACACTGAACTACTGACATCATGCACCAAAAACTGGAAAATAAACTGTTACGGATAAGATAGGAACACAATCCTATTCCTAATCTAACATCGTACAGATGTCTGATCCTCAATCCTGCCAAGGATCATTTTGACCTCCGTCAGGTAAAGGAAAAGGGTTTATAGGGACAGTCTTACTTCCAATCCCTATATCTAGTAGTGAAGACTCATATTAGACCTCAATGGAGGAAATTCAGATTCCTTCGATTCCAACATCCCATTAGCCCATATCATTCGAAGACAAGATGTGCAGGGAACAAGATCCAGTGGATCAAATAGATCCCAGAAATCAATAAAGTCAAAGGGAAAAGGAAAAATGACCGATCAGGAAGAAAATCCTCAGGGGAAGGAATATTTCAATTATCCGATAAATCAAGATCCTTATTTTTCCCATCCTCAAAATGAGCGCCGGAGCACAGATTATGAAGGAATGATCTATTTCATAGATGACCCAACATGTTTTGGAGTAGATGTTACAAAAATAGCTGAATCATAAAATGTGATTTGAATATGGAATGTTCTGGTGTTTGTGCATAATTTTGGGTTTAATTACATCCTCAATGGTTACCTTGTTAACATTTTCAACAAAGACCTTGTTACTTTGAATATGAGGTTTTTGAGTTTGCTCAACGATATAGAGAAGGAAGAAGAAAAGGAAAAAGAGAAAGAAAAAGGAAAAGGAAAGGAAACAAAGGAAAATACCAAAAAGGACAGCAAGAACAAGAAATTGATTGTCCGCTGAAGAAATAAATATTAAGAACTGTAGTAGTTGTAACAAGTGTAGCTAATAATAATATTGTGCACTTCTGTAAACTACAATAATATACATAAATGATATGTTTTGAATTCCTCGAAAGTAGAACTTATCTTTAAAAATTTTATTGTAGTATGTCAAGAGAAGGAAGTGCAAACTCTCAGAATAATCCTTCCAATAAAGTAGGAAGCGGAGAGAATGTTAACAATGAAAACTAGGAACTTCCCGCCCAATTTAAAGATGAAATCTAGAAAATGATACAAGAAGCTATCAAGGATAATTCAATCAATCAAAGCCAACCAAAATATGATAAGGAAGTAAAAGTAAATATGTTCATTCAAGAAAGGAAGAAGCTTACGATATGTAAGACCCCGAATCCCGGGAATCCTACAGTTGGTAATCTCATCCACAAATTCACAAAAAATTAAAACCAAATGATTCTTTATATTTAAAACAAGTTCAGAGTAAATAACATCGGAAAAGTTGAAGTATTAAAAATCCCAAAACACGGGTACAGGTGTCCAAAATCAATTGTAAATAAAATATTCGTTTTATTTGAAATCTTCATCTCATTAAAATCGTTTCAAAGTAGTAAACAGCGGAATAGATAACATCAAAATTCCCAAAACCAGGGAAAGTGACCAAAATTAAAATTTAAATACTTATGGTAATAATTTAAAAGAAACAGTTTGCGTTATTAATTCTTCGACTAGATGTGCCTTCAACCGTCCGAGTAGTCTCTAGCACGTCCGAGCGGAAATCTCTAATCCTTAACCTGAAAGTCAATCTAACATACACACAAAGTCAGCTTGAGCTGAGTGAGTTCAAGTTTTCATAAACAATAATTCATACTTTATTTCAAAGCTATAGTTATAAACAATAGAGAAGGTATAAATAAAATAAATTATATATAATTCACCAAGTAATACAATCATCGTCGAACACACGTACACGGACCTCTCCACCACGAGTCAAGACTCGAGTAATATATTTGACCCGGACGCGGTAAGACCTAAGCATGTGACACGAGCCTCCTCACCCCGGGTCATCCCCAAGTAATATATTTAACTCGGTCACAGTTTAATAAAACAAAATCATGTAACACGAGCCTCCTCACCCCGGGTCATCCCCAAGTAATATATTTGACTCGGTCGCGGTTTAACATCCAAACACGTGATACGGGCCTCCTCACCCCGGGTCTTCCCCAAGTAATATATTTGACCCGACCACGGTTCATAATACGGCGGGCCTCCTCACCCCGGGTCTTCCCCAAGTAATATATTTGACCCAGCCGCGTCAATAATAACATTCAGGGCCGAGAAAACGTACAACCCAAACACGTAACATTCAGCGCATGCAAACACAAAGTAGGCATACGCAACATTCAGTAGTCGAGACGACTATAAACATTCAGGGTCGAGCAAACGTACAACCCAAACACGTAACATTTGGCGCATGCAACACAAGGTAGGCATACGCAACATTCAGTAGTCGAAACGACTACAACATCGCCAAATATAGGCCAAGCAATAATGTATATACATATACATATATATATATATATATATATATACATATACATATATATATATATTTAACATTCCAAGGCCTACCATTGCTAGCAAGCCTATATAAATTCGTTTAAAAACATTTCAAGAGTTTAGATATCAAAACGGGATTATAAAACATTCCAAGAGTTTAAATATAAAAACGAGATTATAAGACATTCCAAGAGTTTAAATATAAAAACGGGATTATAAAACATTCCAAGAGTTTAAATATAAAAACAAGATTATAAAACATTCCAAGAGTTTAAATATAAAAACTGGATTATAAAACATTCCAAGAGTTTAAAATATAATACGGGACACGAACAGTTAGGCCATCATCAACACTAAGTATTCGTACTTAGACATCTATATACATCCATATATTTATATCCCTATAAATACCGTCCAAATAATAACATCAGGGTCGAGCACACGTGCAACCCAAACACGTAACATCTCATCCAAGTAATAACATCAGGGTCGAGCACACGTACAACCCAACACGTAACATCAGTGCATGCAAACACAAATAGGTCTACTCATATTCAATTACTGCCAAGTCTACTAACATCCTCGAGTCTAGACCATCAATAATGTATGTAACCTTAAGGACACAAGACCATGAACGAGTCTAAAATATCTTAAGGCATATAAAATAATTCAAATATAGCTTTCAAAATGCACCATCACGAGTGAGACCATGTAAAACTATTCAATTCACTGTAACAAGTAAAATCGTTTAAAATTGTATTTCGGTGTGTATGCTAGCCCAAAATGTAAAAGAGTAAAAAGGGCATCATGAACTCACCTGAATCAACCGAACACCTACAATGAGCTAGGAAATCCCTAAGTGCACAATCACAAGCAAGGGCCTGTAAATTATACACAACGCGTTACTAAACTAGACTGTAAGAACACTCTAGCCTAATGGGCCGTTCAAGCCCACAACTTGGCCCAAGGCCCAACACTTTGGTCCAAGGCCCAACAACTTGGCCCAAGGCCCAACCACTTGGCCCAAGGCCCAATACTTTGGCCCAAGGCCCAACAACTTGGCCCAAGGCCCAACCACTTGGCCCAAGGCCCAATACTTTGGCCCAAGGCCCAACAACTTAGCCCAAGGCCCAACACTTTGGCCCAAGGCCCAACACTTGGCCCAAGGCCCAACCACTTGGCCCAAGGCCCAACAACTTGGCCGAAGGCCCAACGATAATCAAATCGGGTCGAATGCGCGCGAAATAAACCTTAAAACCATTTGTTAAACGAATCAGCCCCGAATGGACCAAATTCCATTTTAAATCTTTTCATTCATCAAGATTATGTCACCCGAGTTGATAGGGTTGACGGTTCCTTTTTACAACTCTTACTTTAACGTTTAAACGAAAATTCGCGCACCGCCGACTCGATTGACGAAGCACTAACCACAACAGCCCCGTGCATCAAAAATATAATTTTCCCACAGCCCTTAAACCCCCCTAGGGCTGTACAAACTGATTCGGTCGGTCATCCGATCGTTTAACGCCTCAAACTCAACAATTGCCAATCCTACACCCGATAAACCATAGTTTTCGAACTAAAATCGATTGACCGACCTAAACACCTCCATTGGCCATGAAATTTTAGTATGTTGTAAGTGACATACCTAAGAATATGACGGAGTATGAACTTCATTTATAACAGCCCCGAAAGATGCGAGAAAGGGCAGCCACCGGTTAAGCCTAAACGAACTTATCGATCAATAACGAATATAACATGCAGATTTTAGCATGCAAAGATGTATTTTATTACATAGGAAAACCATGGAATTAAATTATTAAATTTTTACCAGTGTTGCATAAATATCATAAGTTTATAAAAATATTTTTATTATATTTTTCTAGTGGACACAAAAATCATAAAAATTCTTCCAACACAGAAAGGTATGTGCAGCTATTTCAGCTGCGCAACAAAATGGTTTTATTTTTATAAAATTCATTACCCAGCCAAATTAAACGATTCCAATTGGGTTTGGTTCCTAACTCAAAATATTAACTTTTAGAAGTGGAAACAACCAATTTAGAATTGTCAAAAAAAGGTTATTATGTCGGGAAGACGGACCAGAATCCGTCGTCCCGCATCAGGTTTGACACTCGATTTTATAAAATCATAAAAACTATTCAAATCTCGTCCAAAAATTACGTATTATACCTTTCTGGAAACTAGACTCAAAGTAGAACATCATGGAATCAAGAATCGATCAAAAACAGTGGATTAACATCGCGTTACAGACCCTACAATAAACGTATACGAATCTGTCAGCAAGCTGTTATCATCAAAACTCAATCTTAACGACCAATAAGCACGCCATAAGGATGAATTAGGGTGAAAAAGAGTTGTATACGTATAATACCGACCTGGAATTGAAATTTGGACGGCCGGACGGTGGCTGATTGCACGCAAAACGAGGTGGAAAGGGGGTGGGTTGCTGCTGCCGATCGGACATCACCATAGGGTTAGGGTTTTAGGTTTTTGATTATAATATAAAATGTTACGTTCTGGCCCTTCCAAGTTGAAAGTTGCGACACTTGAATGAAACTTAAGTAATTCAACTTATGGGCTCGTCTAGGAGGCCCCCCGAAGATTCAAGACGAGTCCCGGATTCTAAACAAACATTTATAAATAATCGAGCCGATTAACGAAATTTACTGGCGTTACACGATAGCTCTGCTTCTGACAACAAGAAACCTCGAAAGAAGTTGAAGCATCAAAGAGGATGCAACTTTAAAAAATTCCAAGCTTATAAACCTAAAAAATTTTATGGAGACAAGGATGCTATAGCCGCTCTAAGATGGCTAGAGAAACAAGAAGCTATTGTCTACATTTGCAAGTGTACAAACGAAGAAGCTATCCAATATTCATCTCAAATATTCGAGGGAGAAGCTCTTGAATGGTGGAATACCCTAATCTGGAATAAAGGACGAGAAACAATGTACAATCTAAGCTGGAAAGAATTCAAAGATCTTGTTATAAAGAAATACTGTCCACTCCACAAGATGGATCGGATTCAAACCAAGTTTATGGAATCACAAGGTCATTGGAACAAATTCAGGGAATATAATACTAAATTCCTTGAATATTGCCGATTGGTTCCACATTGGGTTACTGTGGAATATAATAAGATAACATGGTATATATATGGATTACCAAGATAAATAAGAGACTTGGTAAGAGCTAATATGCCACAAACAATTGAGTCGGGCATGGAAGTAGCTGGATACTTGATCAATAGTGTGATAAGAAATCAAGAAGAAGAAAAGAAAGAAGAAAAAGAAATTAAGAAACCGAAAGATTACGAGAAGATAGAGAAAGAAGGAAATATTTCAAAATCCACTTGTAAAACTTGTGGAAGAAAACATTCTGGAAAATGTCGACGAGAAGGCACAGATAAGTGTGCATACTGCAACAGGGAAGGACACACAATGCAAGAATGCAGGAAGAAATCAGGAGTATGTTTTATATGTGGAAAACGGGTCATTTCAAAACAAATTGCCCGAAAAGAAAAGCTAAACAAGACTAACACTAATGTCAGAAGAAAACCAGAAATATCTGACAATAATCAAAGACAAGAGCAAACAATTATCGAAAGAATGTTAGATAGAATAATTAACTTTTGTAACTCGTTTAGAAACGAAAAATTTTGTAAACCGAGAAAGTGTATTTAATTCCCTAAGTTATAAATAAAATATTAGCATACAGATCTTGTCAATACACAAGAATGCTTGAAAGACAATCAAGTGACTGAAATTAAAGTTGACATTCAAAACTGATTAACATGCTAATTTAGTTTATCATCTGACAGATTCATCTAGTTGGATGGACTACCTATATTAGGCCAAGGCGTTCCATATTAAACGTCATATGTAAATACAAAATATAAAACGACTATAAAACTCTATTAAGGTTAGGTTAAACCTAAAAGTCCGCTGATAAGACCAAGAGTCTGCTGAATTAAAACGAAACTTAAAAATCTGCTTATCAGACCACGAGTCTACTTACACGAATCTGCTTAACTGAAACAGACTTAAAGTCTGCTGATTAATCAAGAAACACCATCTAAATGCAAGCTATTGCAAATATAGGTTAAATAGCAAACTGAGGGAACAAGATTTTGAATATTTTAAACAAAGGATAAATATCAAGAGATATCAAAATATACAAGGACAGTATATCATTGAAAGAAGTCTCTATCCGATCGTAAGTCATTCAAGAAATACTGTTAATGGAATGATCAACAGGGATTGATCAAAAAGTTAAAGGAGCTCGAGAATGTTCAAAAAGATATGATTGCATAGCATATCAGATATGATTGCTCAAAATATAAAGGTACTGTCAGAATATAAGGAAACAAATAATCGGGATCAAGAGATTGAATTGATTCGACAGATCGAATCCAGGAAGCAATAGAGCTAATATTGGTAAATATTTAGAATACACAAGGTAAGGTAAATAATTAAACATAATTGGCCACTGTGTTTAGCAATTTACAATTACTTATGATATTCTGAACTATTGACTGATTACATCAATCGAAATGTAAAGTTAGCACAGATCTGAGAATTTCCAATCATTCTACATTGAGAGATAAACATGAGAATCAGATTAGATAGAATCTAATCACATATTAACAAAGTAAGAACATCCCAACTTAAGGCAAGCCAATCTTGAGACAAGATTCATTTTAAGGTGGGGAGGATGTAAAATCTCAGAAAAAACCCATATTTATTTTGGACTAAAGTTGTCAACTTTAAAAGTTTAAGGATTAAAAATATTCTCAAGATAAGTCATGGGAAAAATGAAATAAGAAAAATAAGCATTTTATGTTAAGAAAGTAAAAAAAATTCCATCCCACATGGAAAGATGGAAGAAAATGGAAACATACCACATGGGTATGAATAAGAAAGGAAACTTTCATCCCACATGGAAATAAGAAAAGAAATATAAGCTCTTTATAAGGAAGCAAATTTCCATAGAAATATTTTAATGTAGCTAGCCACTCTCCATAGTTTTAGCGGAGGGTGCGAAGCACCCGACGCGCACGGACACGGACTCGCACTCGGACGTGGGCGATGGGCGTAATGTAGCGTTTTGATGGCGCACTTTGCACGCTCGCCGAGCCGCACAAGGGCCGCTTTATTATTTTTGGATAATGGAAGTATGATCAAGAAGTGGCAAGTTAAAAATTTGGATTCTAGAACCCATCACGCTACACGATGAGACCAAGCACAGGACCATCGCGCTACGCGATGGTCTATGATGACGCATCAACACGTGTCGCAACAGGGGGGCACGTGGCAGACGCTAGGGCTGAGGCAGCAGCCACGTGTCATTCGCCTGACATCGCGCTACCCGATGCCCTAAGGGAAGGGACCATCGCGCTACGCGATGGTGCCCAATTTCAGCTATAAATAGGGGGTTCACAGCACATTCCCATCTCACACCAAAATCATATAATCACACACATTTTACACACACTTAGTCTCGGGAATCATGCCAGGTCTCGTAAAGCGTGCCAAGCTCCGAAGCTCTGACGGTTTAAGCTATAGAACACGAAGTAGAGTAGAAGTGCTACTCAATCATTCATAGGCAATTAACTCCAAATACCCGTGTGAGGTAGGGGTTCTGATTAAGTTATTATTTTATTATTATTATAATAGCTTAGACCATAGTCGGGAGTATAGCCCGAACCTTGATCACGGTTAAACATAATATACCTTTTCATAAGCAAATGCTATAGTTAAATTTTGTTTCTTTATGATTAAAAAACATAATCATGTACTTGCAAAGGGTATAGTTAAATAGTATTTCGTATGATTAAGAAATATACTATTCATTCACACAGGTTATAGTTAAAGCAATGTTTCTTCTTGAAGAAGAAACCTGGTATAAATGTTTCTTCCTAAAGAAGAATCATGATATATATAACTGATAAATAAACAAAAGGACTATAGGTCCACATGTTTTATACAAACAAATGATTTGTCAAGGTTAAATCTATACACAACAGACTACGGGGTCTGAAGCTAGATCGTTGATCTAGATATTTATAAAAATGTTAATCTCGTACTATAGGTTCGAGATAACAGTCAATCAATCAATCTAAAAGCTGAAAACACAAATAGGAATCAGTAACAGAAACTGATTTACAGACAGGGGTCAGCAACCAAAACTGATAAATATACAGGAATCAGTGTCAGAAATTGATTACAATCATAAAAGGTGAATACGCTCTAAACTTTTACAACTCTTTTAGAGTCTGAACTGTTTACATGGGATTTACGAATCCTTAAAACTTTGTGTTACAATGATAAGAAACGGGCATACTCAGATTAAGAGTATACATGTGTCTGGATCCATTCATACATGGTGACTCGGAGTTCCCTGAGGCCATGCATATCATCAAACATGCCTCTGGAAGTCAACTGGACTGTTTAGAGAAATGATATGTGTATATGTATTAATTGTACATGTACTTAGGGTAATTTCAACCCAATTGAGTTGGGTGCCTAATGAGTATTGTCACAAAGGTATTATTATTTTTTATACAATGGTACTTGAGTAAGCATCATTTACCGGCTGTGTGCTGACGTATTTTTCCCCCATATTTCAGGAAAACTATAAAGAATAGAACTGGCAGGAAAGACTGATAGAAGATTGGAGACATAGTTATTAGAGGTGATATGTTGGATCAGACATTTTATTCAGAATATTATTAATGAATTATATTTTCAAAAGACAGGTATTTGAAATATCAAACGGGTATTCTGGCCTGACATTTTATAAATGAATAATTATATTTTAAAGACTTCCGCTAATAACCCGCAGCTCTGATATATTTTCAAAATAGATACCAACTAACGGGTGCCACACCCAAGCCCTGGATCGGGGTGTGACTGCGAGCTAGTCACCGTTCAAACCACCCAAAATCTTCCTAAATTGTTTAACTTATATTATTTATATTTCTAATATTATGGTATGTCAGAACCAAACTTAGTTTTATACTAAGATCGAGTCGAATTACACTTGCTTAAACCCGAGTTTGAGACTTTAATTAATAAAAATTCTCAAAGTTGTTTAAGCTACTGATTTTATTAAAGTCACTCATATATTTAAACGTTTTGGTTTAATGTTGGATTTGGATTTGGCACTTTATCAAGTTTCGAACCGACTAACCCGAAAATATCTTTAAAAGTCGGATCTTGATGCTTACATTAGTGGGATCGTGCACACCAGCACTAAACCAACTCTCCTATCTAAAACTTAACAAAGGTTGAGTAAACCTAAACATCAAAGACTCGGTTTAAAGTAAAACTCATTTTATCTTATACTCACTTTATTTGACCGCATTTTTTTGTAAAATATAACTTAAACTCTCGAAAACCCAAGCCATGTTTTTATGAACTTTTATACCAGTTATACTCCATCTACAAGACTCAATATTAACTCAAGATCTTTCAATCTAGTACACACACGTTAAACTGCTGGGCTCGCTTTCTTGAAGATCTTATTCTAAGTTTTCTTCATCGACGCCACTTTATCCAAGTGGGTAACTTTATCCCCGTTTTTGCTTTTATACTTTGGGGGTGGCTTGCATACTTACTCAAAGAAAAATTATTTAAGACTTGAATCCTCAAATCGTAAACTTTATTTTATGTATTACTTACCGATTGTGTGTTTTATTCCTTATATTATTGATTGCTAAATGTTTATTGCTTTGTTGGTTGGCCTCATCCTCATCTCAATGAGTATGATCATACGTTACTCCTTGTAATTTGGTCGTTTTGCCTATTAGAAAGAAGCCTCATTATTATGATTTATATACCGCAATTGTCATTATTATTTACGGTTTCACATAAGAGTTCTGGATTTTTGCCTCATATTATATATACAAAATCATGGAATTATACCAACATTCGTTTTGACAAAATATATTTTATGCAACGTTACTGGTTTAATTATTGGTTAATTGAAGATTTGAAGACGTTAGTTTATTTTTGGCCGTTAGGTTATTAGTTAAATGAACCATTATTTTATTGTACTTTGTTTTATTTGTAATGAGCAAGTTGTATTGTGTTTTGATGTTAAATGAAATGAATGAGTTGTTCAAATATTGTCACTTTAACAGTGCCATGTGCATTGAAACACTCACATCGCGTCCTGACATGTTCTGCCGCTTTTGGCCGGGGTGTGACAAACTATGATGCATGTTCAATCAGTTTCATGTCTTGTCAACCATCTCACCTGCTTCTACCATTATGCCATCCACAATTAGCCCCACTTCCCTTACCAGATCACTTGCATATGAGTTGAGTCGTGCTACAATTTCATCAGGGGCATTAATACCTCCTCCATCTGTTGCAGTTAATCATCTGCCTCAAGCCGCAAATACAATTGATGAAGTTCTGATTGATGATGACTTGCATTCAGACTCTTTATACTTTTCGGTTGATAATGTTGATTCCACACCTAAGGAATTTTCGGTTTATGATCAGAAGAATCCCACTGTGACTGAACCTGTTCAATCACAGTCTCCCTCAAACGATGAAGTTCATCCTGTTGCTTCTAACTCCACTGACTCCACCCCTATTCAAACAGTTTCAGTCCCGTTCTTGAAATATTGTTGGGATGGTCCGATTACACTAGAACATTTGGTGGATCAAAAAGATAACAAGCCTCATTCATCTGAATCTATTAAAGTAAGTACTACATCTATCTTTCATCATATTGATAATTTGACTGTTGAATTACAGGTATATCCCATTCCTCAAATGAGAATTCACAAGACGCATCCAACAGAATGTCTCATTGGGTCTCCTTCTGCAGGTATTCAGACACGAAGAAAATATGGGGTTATCAACAAGTGTCTCTTTGCATGTTTCATTTCCCAATTGAACCCAAAGACTACCGTCATACCTTGAAAGAAAACTACAAGGTGAAGCTATGCTGGAAGAGTTGCTCCAATGCAAAAGGTTGAATGTGTGGAAGCTTGTTAAGAGACCCGCCAACAAGCATCCGATTGCAACCAAGTGGGTATTTCGGAACAAGAAAGATGACAAGGGTGTGATTGTTCGTAACAAGGCCAGATTGGTGGTATAAGGTTTCTCTAAACGAGAAGGCCTTGATTATGATGAAGGCTATGCCCTTGTTGCTAGACTTGAGGCAATTCGGATATTCATGGCTTACGCTTCATACATGGACTTTAAGGTTTATCAGATGGATGTCAAGACTACTTTCTTATATGGCAAGATCAAAGAAGAGATTTACATCATGCAATCGCTAGGTTTTGAGGATCCAGATCATCCTGACCATGCATATCAACTTGAAAAATCGCTCTATGGCATACTCCAAGCTCCTCGAGCTTGGTATGTAACTCTAACAGAGCATCTTCTAGAGAATGGCTATAATAGGTGTGTAATTGATCAAACACTGTTTGTCAAGAAGATAGCTGATGATGATTCTTGTCCAAATCTATGTTGGCAAAATTATTTACGGTTCTGACCAGAAGTGTGAGAAATTGATTGGTCAAACTTATTAACTAAAATACCCTTAAACGTGTCAGAGTCAAATTGACCCATCAATTCCCCTCAATCATAGAAATTGATTGAGGGTTATTGACAAGTAAGCAATAATGAACAACTTTACAGAAGACAACTTACTCAGATAATGCTTAGGTTGATTAGAAACAAAAGTCAAATGTTGAGAATGCTTGAAAGTGAAACACGAACACTTGTATCTTGAGTAATATAACAAAAACGGAGGTGTAATCGAGTGTGTAAGAAAAGTGACGGCTGGGAGATGATAATTCAGTAACTTTTTAGGGTTTGGAGATGTGGTATGATTATACAAGCAGAGGTACAACTTGTAGAACATATTGATGATAGAATCGAGTCTTGTAATCTTCGATATATTGATCAAAATACAGCGAATAAACCTAGACATTATTCCCTAGCTGATACCATAACTTGTTGCTCAAATTTCGTAAATTAGGGTCGTTTAGGGAAAGATTTAGCATTAAACGAGAATCGAAAACAGTTTTAGTTGATCAGGTACTGCTTCGAACTACGCAAAGCAGGAAGACTCCTCCTTCAAGCTACGCAAAGGAAGGACGTTTAACTGATTTTTATTTTTGGCAGTTTTAGTCCCTAAAGTTCTAAAAATACATTTTTAAACCATTCTAAGCGATTTTAAGAGTTTATAAGGACTATTTAACATATTTGAAAGTTATAAAATTATAAACTAAATTAAACACAATTAATAACTAATAAATGCATGATTTTATTGATACGAAAAATTCTAATTACGTTCCTGAATCAGGTAAACAAATACGAATACGAATACGAAAAATCTGAAATGTTACAACCTATAGTGAATGCTCTAAACGAACAATGGTAATTTATCACAAAGCCTCCACGGGGTCCATTGATAGTATATACAGAACTGAAAATCAAACCAATAGGTGTTCAAGATTTTACTATTAGAACTTGATATCAAGACTTGCTAGAGCATTCTCATCCGGTTCTCCAAAAGTTTGTGATGGGAGTTTGTAAATTATATGGTGAGGTTTTGAGTGGTTGTGAGTGTAAATTATATGATGGAGAGAGAAAAGGTAATGATTTTTATAAATTTGGGAAAAATGTACTGATTTTTTGTAAATTATAGAGTGAATAGAGAAAAGTATAGTGATTAAAGTACAAAAAAATATTATTTAATTAAACAGAAGAGAGAAATGTTGTGTTTTTTAGTGTAATTATTGAGATAGGGATAGGGAACTGGATGAGAATGTTCTTAGAGCATTTCCAGCCCATTCCCTACCCTATATCCAAATATATCATATAATTACACTAAATATTACTATTTTTTCTCTCTCCTATTAATTAAATAATACTTTTTATACCTTTATCATTATCTTTTCTCTTTCATTCACTCACAACCACTTTTAGAAAATATTAAAAAATTATACGGTATGAACAGTGAAACCTCAAATTTAACTTTCCCATAGAACATTTTATTTCTCCTCTACTTACAACCACTCATAACCATACCATATAATTTACAAACCCCCCTCACATATTTTTAGAGAATAGGCTGAGAATGCCCTTAGAGCATTCTCAATGGGTTCTTCATACCTATCTCTATTTCTAAAATTTAAAAAAATCATCTAAATACCATTTCAACCCATTCTCTATCTTCAAACTTCATTTCTATATTTTAGTGAAATGGTATAGTAAGGCTCCAAATTTAGAGTGTTGCCACAACATTTCATTTCAAAGTACCCTTCTATAAATATATATTAGAAATCACTTTATATTAAAAATGATAATAAGACAAAATAGTTAGAGTTAAGATTGTAAATGAAAGAAAGAGAAAAAATAATAAAAAAATATATACAGATAGAAATGGAAAATGGGTTGGGAAGGTTTTAGAAATGATGTATAAATTAAAGAAATTATGTTTTTTTAGTTAAATTTTAAAGATGAAGATAGATAACCCATTAAGAATGCTGACGTGAATGAATGAATATTTGGAGATTCCTCTAATGGTGTCCACACAAGAGGCTGACACATGAAACTGATAGTTAACAATCACAAAACTCTATGATCAACGCTTTAAGAAGCCTTAAACTCGGCCCATCCTTAGTGGCTACGAGTTGGCTTTAGGGCAACCATAACTTTTGAAATTCTCGTTAAAGTATATGGATGGTTAGAGTGTTGTCAAAGCTTTGTGCTGTGTAAAATCCTAGCTTAACTCATGTCAAACCCAAAACTCTATTGATTAGCAACAATAGACTCACAAATAGCTGTATCACCAAAAGATCACCAGCATATGTTTCACAATCAACACCAGCCTCATTGAATAATTTAAAAACTCTAGAAAGGAAAAAACACAAGAGATGAAAGAGAAAATATCCTTCTTTCAATTAGAATTCTAATCAGAATGATTCTAAGTTGCTTGAAATACCCTTATAAGTTGAAATAAGATATGATAAATGCTAAAATAATAACAGGAGCCAATCTAATATAAATAAATATTTTATTGCCAAGAATTATCTTATTATTCTTAAATAAATCTCATTTTGGTGTTAATTAGGTTCAAAATAATTAAAAAAAACTTATTTCACATTATTTTAAACTTTGGTGGGAAAATATACAGCGTAATAAGCTAAGAGCATTCTCAATTCGTTCCCTAAAATTATGTGAGGAATTTGCAAATTATATGGTATGGTTATGAGTGGTTGTGAGTAGAGATGGGCAAAAAAACCGGTTGGTGAACCGGTTCTACGGTTTAAACCGAAAACCGGTTTTTACAAAAACCGGTTATTTAAAACCGGTTTGACCGATTTAGTAACCGCCGGTTCGTATATCGGTTACAAGTTCTAGAGAAAAAACCGGTTACTGAACCGGTTATGGAAAAAACCGGTTAATTTTAAAACCGGTTATTATGAAAAAAACCGGTTATTAACCGGTTATTTAAAAAAAAAACCGGTTAATTAAAAAACCGGTTATTAACCGGTTCTAACCGGTTTCTAAACCGGTCCTAACCGCTTAGACCGGTCCGAGTTTTGCACCAAAAAAACCGGTTAATAAACCGGTCCGGTTATTTAAAAACCGGTTTTTTTCCAGGCCAAGAAAAACCGGTCCGGTTATTAACCGAACCGGTTTTTTTAAAAAAACCGATTTGTGCACCTCTAGTTGTGAGTAGAGGAGAGAGAAAATTTATATGTGAAAATTAAATTTGGGGTTTCACTGTAGATACTGTATAATTTAATTTTTTAATGTTTTTCATAAAGTAGTTGTGAGTGAAAGAGAGAAAAATATAATAATAAATGTATAAAAAATATTATTTAATTAAACATGAAAGAGAAATTACAGTGTTTTTTAGTGTAATCTATAATATATATAAACGAACCCCTTAAAATCCTACGTGTCGCGATGTAGTCGCTTCCCCCTTTTATGAAAGCCACCAGATTGCTTAATTTTTAAATTGAGGCTTCTCATTGATTTAACCCAAATTCATGGGTATGGGTCTTATCAAAACCAGATAGCTCTTAAACGGGTTATAACATCTCATTAAATTAAAAATTAATCTTACCAATTATTTGATATGAAAATCCTATAAAATAGGGATATACTAAAATTTAATATCCAATTTAAAAAGAAAAAGATATTACTTATAATTAATAAACAATTTTATAGTAAAAAATATAAGCGAGTCATGGGTCATCAAATCCATATAACTTTTAAACGGGTTATGACATATAATTTATTTATGAAACTCTTTCTTCATCAAACCCTAAGTATATTATTAACTTTCTTACAATAAAAAAAAATAAAATCCAAAAAATAAATATTAAAAAACGAAAAATGCAAAACAACCATTCTCTCAAGCCAATAGATTGCTTTATTTGTAAATGAAGGTTTCTCACGCATTTAACCCGAATTCACGGGTAAACGTCTCACCAAACCCAGATAGCTCTTAAACGGGTTATAATATCTCCTTATATTAAAAATTAATCTCATAAAATATTTGATTTGAAAATCTTATAAAATAGGAATAAATACTAAAAATTAATATCCTATTTTATTTTTAAAAACTATTTTTTATAAGTAAGAAACAATTCTATAGTAAAGAACTAACGGGTAATTAGTATCACCAAACCCAGATAACTTTTAAACCGGATTATAACATATCATTTATTTGTGAAACCATTTTATCATCAAACCTCAAGTATATTAATTAATAACTTTTTTACAATAAATAAAAGTAAATTCCAAATATATATATATATAAATATTAAAAACGAATAATGTAAAACAACCCCCGTAATACGAGAGGATAAAATCTAGTTATATGATATATATATATGGATATGGGGTAGGGGACTAGGAATGCTCTAACATATAGACCATCATAAACTAAGAAGCTGTATAATTAAAAACAAGCCCCCTTTTCACCCTTCAAATCATATAAATATAAGCACAAAGGGAGAAATACAAATCTAAGAAATGTACTAATGTGAACACATTAGCCGCAATTTTTCGGTTTCTAAAACAATGTGAGTTAATCCTTTGATTTGTGTACTTTGTAATATAAAATATATATAACGAACCAACAATTCTATTTTTATTTAATTTAAGTAGGTTTTCGCTATTAGGCTGTAGGTTTAATCATGAAATTATGTGTCCAATAGTACGAAGTTTAATATCATTTTTTTTATTATGATAATAAAGTTTTGTTTCAATAGAGTTTCTTTTCGCAAAAAACAACGAGAAAAGCTATAGAATTAACTAATATAAGCAGATATTAAACAAATTCAAGTGTAAATTGGATAGAAGTTTTAGTTTTTACAATTTAAAGCCTAATTTTACAACAATATTTCATGAATTTTGTAAGTGCTAGATGAATTTTATAAAATAACGCTTATTAGTTACACATTGTAGCATATGTGCTATGCAGTCGATATCGCCGATAAATCAACGCTATATTCGTGATATATTCGTTAACTGTCTTTTAGCAAAATATCGGTCAAAATATCGGTACCAATAATATCGTCGATATTGACCAATATTTGACCAATATATCACTGATATTCCTAATATCAGTGTTTTAAATCTTAATTATCAATTTTTAGTGTTCAATATTAGTGTTTTAAGTCTTAACTCAGTTCTCATTTGCTATGACTGTTAGTGTTTTGCAAGTTACAAAGGGTTAATTTGTTAGTAGTATATGACAATATACTAAATTATTAGTGTTAAATTACTATATGTATGAATTTATTAGAGTTAAATTACTATATATATGAATTTTACGTGATATTAAAATTACTAATATCTCACCTATATATCACCGCGATAACCGATATCTCATATATCGGTCCTTCACCGAAATCCGATATTTTTCAGCATCAAATGCTTAGTAGATGTGTACTTGAAAACTACATTTATTTTTGTAATTACTGTACAACAAGACATAAGAATATGGTCAGCCGAATCTCAAGAGCCCCAAAGAGTTAAAACCATGTAAACTAAGGAATTTGTAAGAGAGTAGTAATTTGATTTTCAGATTGTGGGCGTACATGAAAAATACATTTATTATTGTAATTACAAATGAGCTTCAAGACCTAACAACATGGTCAGCCCAACCTCTAGACCCCAAAGAATAAATACCATGTAGGCTAAGGATTAAGAGGGAGTGGAATAGAAACAGGAATGTTCATAGCATGATCCATTCGGTTTGGACAAAATATGTGAGAAAAGTTCACTAATTACAGTTTCAAGGAGTGACAAAACCAAATCGATCGTCTTGGGAAGGTCATTCGTGCAGTTTGCCTATTAGACATTTTAGCAACTTAACTGCTAAACAATAACCATAAATCATTGTGTTTTGTTCTTAGATCAATCAAACTAACCGGCTTGTTTGACTTGCTTATATATGAACAGTTCAATATGCTTTAACCTTCATTAAAACTTCAAAAATCATTTGCATCTTAGGAAAAAAGGTTTTAGCGACCCATGTATAAAAATATCAAGCAAGTACATTTAAATACTACATTCTCAATAATTAACAAACAAACAGATAAGATCAACTCCTGACATGATACGAGATTCATTTAGCAGGAGTTTACACTACAAAGACGATTCATGCTAGCTCTTCTCTTCTTTAGTTGAGAACATTTAACTTGAGCCGGGAGTTCTTTCTTAGTTTCAGCAATGGAAAACACAAGACCTTTTCAACATTGACAACCGTGAAGGTCAATAAACACCATTGCAAATGTTATAAAGACACCACAAGTATAAGTACCCAAGGATGCGGATTCTTTTCATCTTCTTAAAAAAATGCTTAAAACAAGCTAGGTGGACCCCACTAACTCACTATAGTGTTTTAAATATAACGTAAACAATAAATTACCTTGTAAGAGAAGTGTACACACCGAGAAATAGCAGCTTCAAGTTCCAACATGGAAGAGACCCTAAGACTGCTTCTTGATTTGTGAGATCCACTAAAAGTTACTCTTTAAACGACGAACTTAATTTTTAATTAAAAAAATTCGAAAAGTTACAAATAAATAAATAAATGACAAAAGAATGAAAACTAAAAATTAATTAATATGAAATGCAAGGTAAAAGTGAGATGTAGGTTTAAAGTTGTGTTAAAAAATAATTATTTTAATTAAATTAACATTAAATAAAGACGTTAAGTCGGTTATTTTGAAATTATAAGTAGTTGGTAAAACCCAAAAAAAAATTAACAATAATAATAACAAAAAATAGAGGTTTGTATTTAGAAAACTCGATTCAAAATATAGAAAATCACCCAAACAAAAGATTATAACCAATTAATCATAACAAATCCAATTTGGGTTTATGTTATAGTAAAACTGAACTAAAGCCAAACCAATAGCAAATAGTTTGATTTTAAACTTTTGTAAAATCAAACTTTCAGTAAATCAAACTCAGTTCCATTTTGGTTATGCATGAAATAAAACCAAAACACTAAACCGACCTTTTGAAACTTTAATTTAATTTTCATTAATTTATGAGAGTTTATTAAAAATATCACACACACCAACTAGGCATGTAAACGGGCCAAATGAACACGAACACTTAATCGATCAAATATTTGGTGTTCATCTTCGTTTGTTTTATAAAAAGAACATGTTCGTGTCTGTTTATGTTCGTTTATTAAAAATATAAACGAACAAGTTGCATTAACGAGCATAACTGAACAATGATAAACAAACATAATTTAACTTATATGAGCATAATTGATGTTCGTTTATGTTTGCTCGTCTATATTTGTTTGTGTTCATTTAAGTGTGTTTATTTAAATTTCAAATGAACATAAATAAACACACTTGAATGAATACAAACAAACATAAATGAGCATATATGAGCAAACATAAACGAACATGAACAAACGAACATATATGAGCAGTCACAAATAAAAATGAACGAACAAAAAACCTGAAACCAAGCCAAATCTTCATCGAAACCACACATTCTTGAGAAAGTAACCGGGTTTTTTACTCGCTAACAACCCAAAACTGACTCATCCACACCCAAAAAATAAGACCTAAAATGTGTTAAAGACCTTATATATACATGGGATGTATGTTTTTATGTATCCTACCTAAATAAATATATATGAATTGAATCGTATTCTGATTATTACTAACCAGCCCCACAAAATTGTTACTCCAACTTTGTACATATCCCCTTTTCTGTTTGTAAAAAACAATATACAAGAGAAAACTCCGATCATGATAGAAATTCAATAGAACAATATGCAACAAGTACAAATTTATCTGGTAGAAATTCAATAGAACAAATACATTTTCGTAGAACAAGTACAATGATGTAGCTTATTCAAAGTTTTAGACATGTAAACAATCGATAATTAAAAGCAAATATGGAGTTATGACAGTTCATAGATGAGTATAAAGGTGAAGCTATATGATACCTGACTCCCATTTGCCTATCATTCAGGTTGCAAAGGGCGCAAAAATGTCTCCAGAAAGGTACTCAAGGTGCTACCATCAGATGAATCAACACTAAACAACGTTCTGGCTACAGAAAACCTCAAGAAACTAGTGTGGTCAATACAACTAATTTGCAAAAGTATTACGTATGAAATTCCGCAAACCATCATTATTAAACGAAATAGGGCAACCATATAATCATGACATTGATACCAAAATCCAAACATAACAAAATAGAAATAAACAAGGAATTACAAAGGAAACAAACCCTTCACCCACATTATAAAATCTCACCATATGCAAACTTCTATTGTTGTACACTACGCAAGAATATATAGCAATCGAATCTGGATTTTATAAAATGATGGTCAAGGGAGCTCCCTTCAGTCCAAGCACAGAAAGAAAAGGGTTAGATCTGACTCCCGCATCATTCACGCATTCACAATAGGTCAACCCTAGTCGTCCTCTTCATTATTGTGTTTGTATGAATGAGTCGGCAGCAAATCCGTACCCTCTGCCCACCTATGAGTGGACTGAAGGGAACTCCTTTTAAACCATTTTCGATAACAAACAAATAAATGTATATATTCACACTATAAAACCCTTCATGAAGAGCTTAACTACTCTAGGGTTACTCGGGCTAAAAGTGTGACACAATAAAAATAAATAAATCAAACCCCCCAAAAATAATTGTCCGCGATAACCCTAGGGCACGGAGCGTCGATAATTAAAAACAAATATAAATAAATACACCTAAATAAAGGTTAGAAAAACAACAAATTGATTTCAAAGGAACAACAATTCCAATAACAATAAGAGAGTGGCGTGACACCCATATGGATAAGGTGCTTGGCTTCATTCCACAAAAGTTTACCACATAAAAAAGATTTCTTGTCAAAGATTAGGGAACTAAAATGAATTCATAATTAATTTATTACAAGCGGGTAGGTGCCGCCAGTAATTTTGTAATTTGTGGGTATTTAATGATAAAAATGAGGTAGCAACTTAGGATTAACCGTGGCATGGATAATACTCATGAGTGGTCCTTCCTCCTAATAGACTATGAATTTAGGGACAACCTAAATCTTGAATTTGAGACATAAAACCCTAAAATGACATATTTTTTAACATAAAGTTGAAGCCAATAATTGCAAAGAAAGTATATATTAGGCCAATAATATTTCTATTTGTGGGGGTTAAGGGTTACAGAAAATTAAGAAATAGATTTCAACATGTAAATAATACAAATAACATGAAAATGGACTGCAAATTTGGGGATAGGCTAATCTTGAAATGAAAAAACTGAACCCTAAAACAAGAGCATTTTTTTAGAATGAAGTCAAAAGAAATAATTGCAAGAAATTATAGATAAGGCAGATGATATTTCTACTTGTGGGGGTTAGAATAATCTAGGCTTTTATGAACTAGAAATCAAACTATTCGATGATTTTAAGGAAAACAGAAACTTAAAAGCAAAGTCAAGATCCAACAGAAAATAACTACGGCACCGAGAACTACACATGTGTAACTTCCTGTCCAGAAACCCTAACCCTAAAAAAAACAAGTACAAAATACCATTTTTATATAAAAAAATAAATACTATAAAACCACTTAAATTAAGGCTTCCTAAATCATAGCAACATAGATTAAAGAAAATGATCATAAATTATGTAAACAATTACATCACATAAGATCATGCATCATATTATGTTGTGTGAGTGTGGTTATTAAGTAAACATAAGGGTTTTAGATGGATAAAACCGCCATTGATGAAGATCTGGTTGCAGAGATGAAGATTGGAGAAGATGAACAGGAAAAGATGAAATGATATTTGGAGTAAAAGAAAAGGAAGGAAAATAATGAAGGGTGAGAGAAAGAAAGAATTGAAGAAGCAGGAATCACGGAAGGGAAAACTAGGGATTTATAGAGAGGATGAAAGATGATGATGGGTCGCTGTCCTCATGAGAGTTTGAAGTTTTATAAATAAAATTAAATTCAAATTAAAATTTTAAAGGCAGACATGAAAGAAGATCTTTACCAAACTAGCAAGATAAAGTTACTTTCGTTTTCTGCTTTTGTTGTCTGCATGTACACGCGCGCGTGTCTGTATATATGTGTACAAATACTGTCTTCCTCTTATTGAATTTTCATCTCAGTTTGGATTTATTGGTAACTTAATCCGTATACTACCTGCATAATTCATAAACATACGATTTAATAAATAATCAACATAAAATGTTAATAAACAGTCGTTATATAATAGAATTTTACAACAATTTTGTAATAAACAATAATTTCTACAAGGAAAAGGGGTGCACATACCCGGGTTCGAGCCAGGGGCTGATGACTCATACATAAGGGTTTTAACCACCAGGCCAGCATGTGTTGGTGTTTAAACATAAACGAAAATATATAAATAATAATAACATGTTTCATGTTCTTCATGTAAACCCTAGAATCCAATTGCTTAATCCAATCTAGAGGTGCACAAACCGGTTTTTTTAAAAAAACCGGTTCGGTTATTAACCGGACCGGTTTTTTTTCGTCCGAAAAAAACCGGTTCGGTTAATAACCGGACCGGTTAATAACCGGTTTTTTGCTGTCAAAACCCTAACCGGTCTAACCGGTTAGGACCGGTTTAGAAACCGGTTAGAACCGGTTAATAAACCGGTTTTTTTATTAACCGGTTTTTTTTATTAACCGGTTTTTTTTTTTTTTTTAAATTTCGCGGTTTCAAATACGAATATTTATTTTTTATATTTTGTACTTAATGAAGACCATTATTTTTTCACAGTATAAACAAACCGGTAACTACAAGGCAAAACGGACTGACCGAAGCCATTCTTTGCTTTCGTTGTTAGGGTTCTTTGCTTGGAAGATGAGTATGAGTGTGTGTTGGTGAATGTGTTTTCAACAAACCAAAGATTAAAAACACATAACTTTCATTTATAGTTTTTACATTAAAAATACAAACATTAAATCGTTATCGCATATTCGTAACTCAAAAATACAAACATTAAATCATTAACACTGAAGAAATCTCTGCCAAGAACTGTTGTTCATGATTTAACTCAAAAATACAAACATTAAATCGTGAACTAGCAGATGCTCCTGTTGTTCCCAATCGCAGTTTGTTCATGATTTGCCTCCATGTTTGCTGTTTCTTTAACTAAATTAGAAAAATCCAAATCAACAAGTAAATAAGAGCACATATTAGGAAAAAGAATGCTTAGACACGATTACATGAACAACTTGCTGTTTCTTACTCATGATTTGCCTCCATGTTTGCTGTTTCTTTAACTAATTTTCTTCGCTACCCGATCCCGAGCTATTTCTTAGGTAATCGTCGTACGCGGCTTCTTCATTGGTCATTGGTTGAGTGTGTCCTTCATTGACCTCGTCTTCATACAAGCCCGCTTCATACTCCATTTCCCCCTCGAGTGAGCGTTGATGTTGTGCCATATCTAAAGAGTCCAAGTAATCCTTGTAGCAAATCGACATCTCTATAGCTGGTGCAGTGAGTCGAGTCCTCCTAATCGATATAACCCTGCCAGAAACAGAAAAAGCAGACTCCGAAGCTACCGTGGAAGCTTGGACTGTTAGTAAATCTTTGGCCATGGCGGCGAGGATCGGAAACTCATCCTCCTTACCTCTCCACCAAGCCAGCAAATCAAGACTTCTAAATTCATCCGGAGTCATGTGTTTCACAAAGTTGGTACCACCATACCTTCCAAGTTCACTGCTTGGGGTGTTTACCTTTTGACGTTTACCGGCGTCTTCCCAAATCATGTAGTACATCCCCATTTCAAGGTCGGTTTGGGATTGGGATTGGGCAACAGCTCTTAACGAGTCATGAATTTGGGAAGACGACCCGTATTTTGTAAGGTAGACATCATACATGTTTGACAAGGTGGTGTTGAAAGCATTCTTTAAAGTTTGGCTATAATAGGGGTTTTGATCGTCGTTTAACCCTATCTCATCACAAATTTTTTCTATTAAAGCTTCAACACCACCAACATTGATGCAAGGGTTTAACGCAGCAGCACATGTCAAAACAGCGGGTAGTTCTTGAAAATATTTTCTAAATTTTTCTTTCATTTTTACACCCATATCAAAATAAGGTGCACCCCTACAATGAAGTTCACTCAACTTTGTGCACATGACAGCAATTTTTGGTAAAGCAATGGGGCTTGTTGGATAGTAAACCCCGGATAAACTAGTTGTGCAAGATTTAAAAATTTGAAGGACCTCCGTAACGATCTCAATCAATAACCAGTTTCTAGGATCGTACGGTGCACATTTACCCCTACTTGACAAAATTTGATGAAACGCAATTAATGATTCTTTTTGTTGGATGGCTTTCTCAAACATATTACAAGTCGAGTTCCATCTTGTTGGACAATCCCAATTTGGCCCCAACCATTGACAATTAGCTTCTACACAAAATTTTTTGTATATTGAAAATGTTTTATTGTTGCTAAAAACATCTCGTAACATTCTTTTAAAATTGTTTCTTTGCGTTTCGATCACGTTTAACCCATCTTGCACGGCCAAGTTGATAATATGTGCAATGCATCGGCTATGAAAAAACGCTCCATCACAAATAGGTTTATACTTTAATTTTAAATGGCCAACCGCGGCCGTATTGTTGGACGCGTTATCAAACGAAATTGAAAAGATTTTATGTTCAATCTTGTATTGTCGAATGACTTTATCCAAGATTTGAAAAATATTTCTACCCATGTGCGGGTAATCAAACAATTGAAACGCAACGGTTCGTTTCATCATTTGCCACGACTCGGGGTCAACCCAATGAGCCGTCACACAAATGTATGAGTCGGGCGAACCATGAGGTACCGACCACACATCCGTTGTTAAGTTTACACCAGTTTGTAAGTTTGAAAAGTATGAAATTAGTTCGGATTTAGCGTTTTTCCATGCTTTAAGACAATCTCTTCTTACGGTCGAACGACTTACGTGTTGGTAGCGTGGTTGAACATAGTTTTGCATCATCTCCGTGAATTGAGGGTTGTCGAAGTGGTTGAAATGAAGTGTTTGTTGAATCACAAAGTTTGAAAACTGTTGACGTACCGCTTCAACGTCGTACGTAAACACCGCTCCTTGATTCGTCATCTCCGGCTGCGAACTACTTCCCGATTCGTCCTTCAAGGCCTTGCAAAAGGGCCTTTGTACATGCGCTTTTAAAGTGGAGTTTGCATCTTTGCCATAAAACTTCAAACAATGTTTGCATCGAGCTTTTTGGCTACCGTTAGACATTTCGCATAGGTCGAAATGTTGCCAAACATCATGGTTTCGTTTCGTGGGGATGACCCGAACGACCGTTTCTCCCGTGTTCGAGGCACCCATGTTGACGGATGAAGCAGCACTTTGGGAGGCCATGATAATCGACTACGAAATAAGAGTGGTATACTCGAGTATGAAATAAACGACTACGAAATAAGAGCGTATGGAGTGGTAATGTGGTATAATTGAGCGTGAGATAACAAAATAATTGCGTATGAAATAAACGTTTAGAGCGTTTGGAGTTGTATAATCGAGTGTGATCTAACCAATACCCAACCTAAACTATATATAGATGTTTATGGGGGTAAAATGGTAAAAAAAAAAAAAACGGTCCAAAAACAAAAAAAACGGGCATATAGCCGTTATAAACCGGTTTTTTTATAAACCGGTTAACCGGTTTTTCCAAAACCGGTTAATAAAAAAAACCGGTTTTTCCATTAACCGGTTCGTTAACCGGTTTTGGATCTAGAACTTGTAACCGAAAGACGAACCGGCGGTTTCTAAACCGGTCAAACCGGTTTTTAAAAAACCGGTTTTCGTAAAAACCGGTTTCCGGTTTAAACCGGTAAACCGGTTCCCCAACCGGTTTTTTTGGCCATCTCTAATCCAATCCATGTTTGTTATATTAAGTTTGGGGTTATGATTAACAGGTTAGCACGATCCAAAACCATAATTCAATTACCTTGAATGGTGCGGGAAAGTGGTGATCGTAGCGTGGCCGGATCTCGGATTTGGATGAACAGCCGGAGGTTATAGGGTGTTTGCTAGTGTAATTAGGTGATTGCAGCAAGTTTAGTCACATGTTATGTCTCTATTTATACACATAATTATAGCGTAGGCTCGTTAATGGTCGTTAATGAGTTTCTCATAAAATCCTGTTAACATCACGGAATTGTTTGATGATATTAGGCCGTTATAACACAATTAAAATATTGATTATTGCGTAATATAATGATCTATGGTTGTTAAATGGTTAAAACATAAAACGGGTCAAACGCGTATGCTATGAAGGAAATAGGGCCGTCGGAGGTTTTCACGGCCGCCGGAGCTCCGACAGCCGGAAAAATGGGGTTAGGGGGTGGTTTGGGTTATTTAGTATATTTTAAATTTAAAGTTACAGTTTTGGTCCTTGATCTTGAGTTCCTTTTTAAATCAGAATATAAATATAAATTACACTTTGGCCCCTGAAGTTTCTTTTGATATTAAAACATAAATTAAGTTAATATTTCACGTTGAATCTTGGATTTTTTGAATGTTATATAATTTGTTAAAAGTATATGTATATATATATATAGGGTTTGAATCAAATACAAATAAAATTAACGTGCTAAACGTGAGAATCAAGTAGAGTAAATTATATATACAAGTAGAGTAATTACGTAATTACTCTATGGTGTAATTACATAATTACTCTACTTGTATATATAATTACTCTACTTGATTCTCATGTTTAGCACGTTAATTTCATTTGTACGTTAATCCTCCCCTATATATATATATGTGTGTGTGTGTGTGTGTGTGGGCAAAGTGAATATGGGGCTGTTAAGCATCTAACTTTAGATGCGAAACCCCCAAAACAATTCATTAAAAAATAATTATATTTTTATATTCTTATTTTTCTCCCACTCCCCCATTTACCTTACGGATTAACATATCTTTCCAATCTCATGATTAAATAGCCGATTTTTCTACCATTGACACTGAACTTGCAAGTCATGAATTATACTTTACAACTGATCAAATACATAGATTAAAAAAATAATAATTCGCCGCCTAAAACTGAGCACTTACTGATGATCCATTTGCATCAATGGCTTTGCATGAGATAGCTCAATTTTTCAATGTTACACACCAGAGAAATAGACTTCACATAAACTAAGAAAGAAAAGAAGAAAAAAGAAAAAAAAAGCCATGTAAAAAAAAATCCATTACATGTAGAAAGTAAGAATCAACGATTTGGGGTAGTTTACCAACCTCGGTAAGGGAGATGGGGGAGTGGGAGAGAAATAATAATATAAAAATAAAATTATTTTTTATTGAATTTGACTCAAAACTACGTAGTTTTTGGGGTTTCGCATCTAAGGTTAGATGCTTAGCAGCCCCATGTTCACTCCCCCCCCCCACACACACACGCATATATATATATATATATATGTATTCGTATTATACCCGATAGTTTGTGAATCGATTAACGTTAAAGCCTGAAGTTTCAATGATTGATCGAAAGTTATATAAAGCGACGAACAATGAACTTTAAACGTCGGGAAATGCTTTATTAATGATAGTGATAATTAATAAGTAATATAGAACGACGAACAACGGGTTGGGTTACGAATTTAAATGCAAATACGAATATAAATACAAATCGACGAATGTCACAACATTCCCTGCATTTGAAAACTTCATCCCGAAATTAAGTAGAAGAACCCGTATCAAAAAGATGAGGATACTTATTTCGCATTTGATCTTCCCACTCCCAATTGAATTCAGTGCCACACTTAGATTCCCAACGAACCTTTTGTAACATCTCTAAAAATTTGGTCCAAATTTGAAAAAAATAATAAAGATGAAAGACCAAAAATATTCTTACGACAAGTAATGGGAAGAAATGAGATAAAGAAAATAAAAGCATATTATGTTAAGGAAATAAGAAAGAAAACTTTCCTTCCACATAGAAAGAAGGAAGAAAATGGAAGCTCTTTAAAAGAAAGAAAGTTTCCATAGTAATATTTTTATGTGGCTAACCACTCTCAGTGGTCCTGGTGAGGGTGCGAAGCACCCGACGGCCACACGCACGAGCCTGGGCACGAGCGATGGGCACTTTGATGGCGCACTTCGCACGCTCGCATCGCTGCAAGCCGCATTAGTATTTTTGAACAATGGAAGATAGATCAAGACGTGTCGAGCTACCAAAGTCCAAGGAAAAAAAATGAAAAATCTGAATTTTTATTCCTTCGCGCGACGCGAAGAAATTGGATATAATTACTTCGTGCAACGCGAAGTAGCAATGAAGTAATCATGTCGTTGAACGACATATGGCAACATGTCATAGGACACGTGTCACCACGTGGTGACATGTGGCAGGTCTAGTTGTCAACTCACCAGACCTATGGGTCTGCTTCGACCGGCGCAAAGGGATGCTTCGCGCTACGCGAAAGACAAAAAAAACCTGAGGCGTTTTATTAGCCGTTCGCTATGCGAACGAACATGATGATGGTCCTTCGCGCTTCGCGGGGGAGCACTTTTTCATCCTATAAATAGGCAGCCATGGGATGAGATCCCATTCACACATCCATCTTATACTCTCATATTGTCTCGATATTCATGCCTTGATCCCGTCATTTCGACATTCGTTTCTCGAAGTACGTACAAGGAAAGGAAGTGTTGTTCATTTATTCCCCCGATTACCCGCCGATAAGTGGAAGTGCTTCCCGCGTCAAGACAAGGCATTTCATATAAACAGGCCATACAAGGTAGGGGTTCTGCCCAATTTTTTTTATTATATATGGCTTAGGCCTTACAAACTATGGTTGTTATACGCATAAATGATTCTTGAAACTCGTGAAACTGACCAACTATTTGTAGTTGACCCGTTTTAACATGTTTTTCAGGTATACCGGACATGGACTAGAAAGTCAATGTGCTACGTGTTTGACTTGCGAATAATGTTGGGTGAATTGATGCAAGTGTGCTAGTAAGAAGTAAAGCCGCTTAACGGGCTGGATTTAGTTTGTATCACATAGTTGTAAACGAAGTTAGATCAATGTAAAATATTTTAAATTAGTTTGTATTATTCTTTATAAACAATGTGGTTGATACCAGAGGTGTCTATTACATTTTCGTTTTACGATTCCGCAATTTACTAAATGGGGTGTGACAGAAGTTGGTATCAGAGCCATTGGTTATAAAGGATTAGGTTATCCCTTAGGATACCTAAAATACAACTGTAGGCTCTATTAACTCTAGGAAAATAAATAATAAATTAATATTATATACTGATGGATGCCGGGATGAACTCGAAGGGCAAATGAGTTATTATGGTCCGAAACATAATAACAGACTTGCTTATACGAGGGAATTCGGGGATAAATCGCGAGACATATCAATAGGTTAAAATGACAACATATGTGTATAAAAGGTAAGGTTAAATATATACACATGTAACATGCATATGTGCTTATCTGGAACAAGGTGTACGAATACGTGTACGTACTGTACTCTCGATAATACTAAATCTCAGTGTAATGAATATTACATTCGATTATAATCAATATTAGTTTAAAATTATATTTTAATATTATATTTTATCGTAATTAATATTGTACCTGGTCATAACAAATAAAATATTTTATTTAGCCTTATCTAATAATATTCTCTACTCTGATTCCTGTTATCGAAAAATATTATTTTCATGACAAATTGTTGAACCGAAATGTAAGGCCCCGTTCCCGGAAGCCCTACTTTGGCGTTGGATTTACTCATAAACACAGTTCTAAAATTAGAGTTAATTAAAAACTTTTTGCGGAATACATAATATTAAACATTCTTACATAACATGAGTGCTTGTTTTTAAACAAAATACATTAAGTCTTAAAAGGCAACGTAAACGACACGTGAATCTTCTTTTCTTCGATGCCAGTCTTCACGTTGCCGCCACGTGTCTTCCCTCAAGCAACCCGTCGCATCTTATTCACCTGCTTGCATACTAATAGTCAGCTACGCTGATTGAGTTCTTGTTAAGCAGGTAACATACATTTCATTCTCATTCTTTACATTCTTACTTCAATACATTCCTATTTTTACTTACCTTCACTATTTTATACATACATAACCCTTCTACGTTTTTAAAGAGCCTTTCACCCTATAACCTTCGCATATATTATTAGGGTATGCAACCCTTCATTCTTCGCCTATATTATAGGGTAGGCAACCCTTAATTTTTCGCCTATATTATTAGGGTAGGCAACCCT
The DNA here is from genome assembly GCF_021521415.1 of Bidens hawaiensis. Classification (NCBI taxonomy): domain Eukaryota; kingdom Viridiplantae; phylum Streptophyta; class Magnoliopsida; order Asterales; family Asteraceae; genus Bidens; species Bidens hawaiensis. The sequence goes on from NW_027499230.1 coordinate 48,035, forward strand.
TTATTCTTTGCCTATATTATTAGGGTAGGCAACCCTTTGTTCTTACACATTCTTTCATTTCTATACAAATATTATTCGTACTACTCTTACATTATTCTTACACATTCTTACAAACATACAATTATACATACATTCTTGCACAGATATTATAAGGGTCTGCCACCCGACTTCTTGCACAGATATTATGAGGGTCTGCCACCTGACTTCTTGCACCGATATCGTAGATTTGGCCACTCTATTCTTGCCCATGTATTAGATGGGCTTGCCACCCTGCTCTTACTATTTTTGCCCAGGTATTAGAAGGGCCTGCCACCCTGACTCTTACTATTCTTGCCCAGGTATTAGAAGGGCCTGCCACCCTGACTCTTACTTCACATTCCTTCTAGATTCTTACAAACATGTTAAGTTAAACAACTAACATATGCAAGTTCTAACCTCTTTCTTTCATTCTTACATTAATCAGTTGTGTTAATCACATAGATATATATATCTTTCTTTCATTCTTGCATTAATCATTCACGTTAAGAGCATAAGTGTATATGTTGTAACACCCCGACCAAAGGCGGATTATACATCGGGGCGCCACATATTGTTTCATTACTCGTGACACTATTGGTGTCAATATTTATTAATACACATTTTATCGCGCACGCGCAGCGGGGAAAATAAAGAACATAAATCAAACATAAATCAATATATTATAAATTATAACATTCAAACATCATTAACTTGTCCTGATTCATTTTAATTCTAGGTCCAAAAGTAAAAACGTCCTACGTGTCCACAAGCTCCAAAACAGCTACTGCAAACCTGAACATGTGTTAAAATAAAACGTCAAACACTTGCGTGTTGGTGAGAAATCAAGTTTAATACAATACATAGATAACAATAAATCTGCGCGCAACATGTGTATGTCTGGTTTTCAACAAGGGTGTAATCTGATCGGGACCAACTCTAAGAGACAAGACTGCCAGTGCTCACAATTGAGCTCACAAACAAGACTAACTGTGCAAGTGTAACAAAAGAGAAAATCATAAACGATAGTTCTCCCGTGTTCATCTAATGGTACCATGAAAACTGCGGAATAGACCGTCCATACGGTTAATGATCCACACATACAAATAAACAGCCAAGTCTACGTCCTCAACACATGGGATACTGCGCGACTAAAGTTCATAAACAAGTTTAAGACTCTTAAGTTTGTATGAACACATGAACATCCCAAAACATTAAAAGCAAAAAGGGATTAGGTACGAGATTACTCACTTGATAAACGATGCGGTGTAAGATAAAGCAAGAACCAACTTTAAACAAGCACAAGTTAACCTATAAATAAGATTATTGTTTTAATGATTTGTTTTAAGTCTTGATTATAAGTTAGCATAATTAATAAGTAAATTATTATATATAATATATATATATTACCGGAAAAGCAGGGCAGAACAGGGAGGAAGACGGAGGCAGAGAGGAAGACGGCAGAGAGAGCAAGGAGCAAGAGAACAGGAGAGATTAAGTGTTTGTGTGTGATGTGTTATGAAAATATTATTATTATTTATAGGAAAACCCTAGGAGACACAAACCCTAGAAAAAGGGGAAAAGATCTCAAAAAGTAAAAGAAAAGATATCAACGGTAAAAAGTTCTGAAAAGTAAAGATATCAAAAGATATGGCAGCTGCAGGGGGCAAGATAAAGCTGACAGGGAACAGTAAAAAGCATGGGCGGATCAGATAAAGGTACTGGATAAAGCATGGCAAAAGCAGATCTCAAAAGATTGTCAGTCACTTTATCTGTCAACCAATGGGGTTGGTGCGCATGCTGCGCCGAAAGTAACTATTCAGACATTAGATGGGTTAGGTCAACGGCTCAAAAGATAAGACAACACAAAAGCAAACGGCTAGATTTAAACAGAAGATACAAGGGTTAAGCGCGGGAAGGCTGAGTGCGCGAGCGCGAAGGCTGGCACAACAATCCTTAGCGCACTGCGGGAAGAATCACATCCTTAGCGTGCTGCGTGAACTAGAATTCTAAGCGCATCGCGGGAAGAACATACATTCTTAGCGCATTGCGGGAAGAACATGCATTCTTAGCGCGCTGCGAGAAGAGTTCTCTTCACGCATCGCAGGAACAAGATGTCTTCACGCAGGCTTCCATGTAAGGAGTCTGGCGCGTGGAGCTGCAGACATCCTTAGGCGGAAAGAACCAAAGGACAAGCAAAGAGTTGAGGGAAACAAGGCTTAAGGGTGGGACGGCGACAAGAGGGAAAAGAAGGCGGAAAGAGAGAAGGAAGAGGGACGGGACGGCGGAAAGAAAGAGAGAGAGACGGGAAGGAAAATATATATTATTATTAAAAGTAAAATATAAGTATAAATAAATATTAAATTATAAAAGAAAGAGATCGGGTCAGAGAAACGGGTACCTGGGTCGGGTCGGATCAGGGCAGATGTCACAGTCTCCCCTACTTTAAGAAATTTCGTCCCGAAATTTATCTCGAAGTAGGTTGCGCAGAGAACAGGTGCGGGTACTTGATCTTCATTTGATCTTCCCTTTCCCATGTAAACTCGGCTCCGCGCTTGGACTCCCAGCGAACTTTCACGATAGGGATACGACTGCGCTTGGTTTGCTTAACCTCGCGATCCATAATCTCAACAGGCTTCTCAACGAAATGCATAGATTCATCAATTTGAACTTCATCAAGTGGAATGTGAAGGTTCTCGTCAGCTAAACACTTCTTGAGATTGGATACATGGAACGTTGGATGCACATTACTGAGCGCGGGCGGCAGGTCAAGTCTGTAGGCAACTTTTCCCGCACGCGCGAGAATCTTGAATGGACCAACATAACGAGGAGCAAGCTTACCTTTCTTCCCAAAGCGGACAACACCTTTCCAAGGCGACACTTTGAGGAGAACAAGATCACCAACTTGAAATTCGAGAGGCTTTCGCCTACGATCTGCGTAACTCTTCTGTCGGCTTCGGGCAGTCAGCAGATGATCACGGATCTTGGCGATTTTATCGGTTGTCTCTTGAACAAGTTCGGGTCCTGTGATTTGAGCTTCACCCACTTCGCTCCAACAAATCGGGGAGCGGCACTTACGACCGTAAAGTGCTTCAAATGGGGCCATACCGATACTGGAATGATAGCTGTTATTATAAGAGAACTCAATCAAAGGCAGGTGCGAATCCCAATTACCTCCAAAATCAAGAACACAAGATCGGAGCATGTCCTCAAGAGTTTGAATAGTTCGCTCAGACTGACCGTCAGTCTGAGGATGATATGCCGTACTCATGTCCAAGCGAGTTCCTAGCGCAGATTGGAGAGATTTCCAAAAGCGAGATATAAAACGGCCATCGCGATCGGATATGATGCTCAAAGGAGTACCATGGCGGCAGACAATTTCCTTGACATAAAGCTGCGCGAGTTGCTCAACACGGTAGTTTTCACGAATGGGCAGAAAGTGAGCAGACTTAGTCAATCGATCCACTATTACCCAAATGCTATCATGTTTGCTTGCTGTCAAAGGTAACTTGGTAATAAAGTCCATCGCTACACATTCCCATTTCCACGTAGGAATCTCTGGTTGTTCGAGCAAACCAGATGGGCGTTGGTGTTCAGCTTTCACTTTAGAACAAGTCAGACATTTAGCTACGAACACAGCAATATCCTTTTTCATACCGGGCCACCAATAAGTAATGCGCAAATCCTTGTACATCTTATCAGCGCCAGGATGAACGGAATATCGAGATTTGTGCGCTTCACTCAGGATATCAGCGCGAAGATTCTCATCAAAGGGAATCCAGATGCGATTAAGATAGCAGAGAATTCCACTCAGATTAGGGACAAAGTGCGCTTCCGCGCCACACGCTAACTCGGCGCGAAGGCTACCATTACTGATGGATGCGCGCTGCGCGTCACGAATACGCGATTCAAGGTTGCTTTGAATCGGCGCGAAGTGAAGCTGGGTGCGCGGCAAGATACAGTTAAGCTGGCAGGGTTTTCGGCTGAGCGCATCGGCTACCACATTAGCCTTACCAGGATGATACCGGATCTCACAATCGTAATCGCTGATGAGTTCGTTCCATCGGCGTTGCCTCATGTTGAGTTCCTTTTGATCAAAGATATGCTGAAGGCTTTTATGGTCAGTGTAAAGGATACACTTAGTACCATAAAGGTAGTGTCTCCAGATCTTCAAGGCAAAAACAACTGCACCAAGTTCGAGGTCGTGAGTTGTATAATTCTTTTCGTGAATCTTGAGTTGCCTTGATGCGTAAGCGATAACCTTGCCTCGTTGCATAAGAACACAACCGAGACCTTGGTTGGAGGCATCGCAGTACACGACAAAATCATCATTACCCTCAGGTAGCGCAAGAACAGGAGCTTCACACAACAATCGCTTGAGCGATAGAAATGCTTCTTCTTGCTTCGAGCCCCAAATATACGGTTTACCTTTGTGCGTTAGAGCTGTTAAAGGCAATGCGATCTTTGAGAAGTTCGAAATGAAGCGCCGGTAATAACCAGCTAAGCCCAGAAAGGAACGGATCTCAGAAGGAGAGGATGGCGTAATCCAGTTCTTGATTGCTTCAATTTTGGATGGGTCGACATGAATACCCATCTTATTTACAACATGACCAAGAAACTGTACTTCATCAGACCAGAATTCACACTTGGAAAGCTTGGCAAAGAGCTGCTCGGCTCTAAGCTTTTGCAACACCAATCGGAGATGTTGCTCATGCTCGGCCTTGGTCTTAGAATACACCAGAACATCATCGATAAACACAATCACGAATTTATCCAGGAAGGGCCTACACACCCGATTCATTAGATCCATGAAAACGGCGGGTGCGTTGGTTAAACCGAAGGACATGACCAAGAATTCAAAATGGCCATAACGAGTTCGAAAAGCAGTCTTCGGAACATCTTCATCGCGGATGCGCAACTGGTGATAGCCAGAGCGGAGATCGATCTTGGAAAAACAAGAGGCACCTTGGAGTTGATCAAAGAGGTCGTCAATACGCGGTAAGGGATACCGGTTCTTAATGGTGAGTTTGTTCAACTCGCGGTAATCAATACACATGCGAAACGATCCATCTTTCTTTTTAACGAACAACACCGGAGCACCCCAGGGCGAAGAGCTAGGGCGGATGAATCCTTTAGCAGTCAACTCTTGAAGTTGGCTGGCCAATTCTTGCATTTCAGCGGGCGCAAGACGGTAAGGAGATTTAGCTACGGGGGAAGCACCAGGGACAAGATCAATACGGAACTCGACTTCACGAGCGGGAGGGATACCAGGAAGATCATCAGGAAAAACTTCAGGGAAATCACGCACAACAGGGATATCGCGAAGCTTCTTTTCTTCAGCAGGTTTAACCACATGGGCTAAGAATGCAATACACCTTTTCCGCATGAGCCTTCGGGCTTCGGCGCAAGACATAAGCTTAAGACCACTGGAGGGTTTTTCGCCGTAGATATGAAGATCACCATTTTCTCGAGGTATGCGAATCAACTTCTTGGCGCAAATAACTTCGGCGCGATTATGCGAAAGCCAGTCCATACCAATGATAACATCAAAACTTCCAAGAGGCATGGGGATGAGGTCGATCAGAAAATCGTTTTCGTTAAGGTTAAGCGTGCAATCTTTAATCACAGAGTTAATTAAAACAGTTTCGCCATTAGCCAATTCAACTGAAAAATTCTCTTTTAAATCGTTGCGCGGTCGCGCAAGCTTCTGCTCGAAGGCGCGAGAGATAAAACTTCGATCGGCGCCAGTATCAAAAAGTATAGAAGCGTAAAATCCGTTAAGCAAAAATGTACCATTAACTACGTCATTATTCGCTTGCGCTTGGTGCGCTGTTATGTTAAAAGCTCGTCCACGCGTCACTTGGTTCGAAATCTGGTTCACCGGATTCGCTTGTGTAATCTGAACTTGTAGTCTCGGGCACGCGTTCCGGAAATGACTGGGATCACCGCAGTTAAAGCACGATCTGGGTCGTGGGTTTTGGTAGGTTGGTTGTGGGTTCTGCGGGTAGACTGGTGGTGTTGGCGCAATTGGATTGGCGGGAAGGACTCTACAGTTCTCAGCAGTGTGACCAGTACGGCCACATCGGTTACAAAGTCGACACGGGGTTTGGGTTGGGTGGTGAAATCTACAGGTTGGGCAAAAGGGATGGTTTCCTGTGTAAGGTTTCTTAGTTGGCGGGGCAGGGAGTGCTGGATTGGTTAAGGCATAGTTGTGGGCTACAGGAGGTGTTGGGTAGGCTGACAGAGGGTTAGGCGCGTAAACTGGAGGTTGGTAGATGGGTTGCTGGACAATGGGCGGGTTGGTAAGCGCATAGGCCTTGCGCCTGCGCTTGAGGTTGTTACGGTTTGAGGGTTCAGGTTTGGTTTCTGTTGGTTCAGGGGCAGTCTTGGTGGGTTTGGTTTTCTCAGCTCCCCGCAGGAACAGGGTTCCTGCTCTGACATGGTTGTCGCTGAGCACAGCGGCCAACTCGATGGCGTCAGAGAGGGTAACTGGGTTTCTAGCCCATACAGAATCTTGAATTTCCATGGGGAGACCCCCAAGGAATTTCTCTATGGCTCGGCGGGAAGGGGTAACAAGGTGAGGGACAAGCAGGCTTAGTTCATGGAAGCGCGTCGCGTACTCGCGCGCTTCACCGCTGTATTGCTTAAGATTCCAAAATTCCTCCTCGAGGCGCTTAACTTCGTTGGGAGGGCAGAATTCTCGCGTCAGAATTTCCTTAAATTCCTCCCAGAGCATGCTGGAAGCAGCTTCTGCGCCACGCGCATGAGCTACTCCATTCCACCATGTAAGCGCTCTAGATTCCAGGACACTGGAAGCATATAGGGTTCGTCTGTCTGAGGGGCATTGGGTGTGGAGGAAAGTGTTTTCTATTTTCTCAAGCCACTGGAGCATCACGGTGGCTCCTTCAAGGCCTGTGAACTTTGGAGGGTTACCCGCGTTAAAGGACTTAATGTTATAACTGGAGGTATTGTTTTGGCTCAAGGCTTGGGCTATCGCGGCGGCCATTTCCTGGGAACGTTGCTGTCTACGCATGCGCGAGGCTTCTCTTCTCTGAAATCGGCGAGATAGCGGAGGCATTCTATAAAAATTTTAATTTTAGTTAATATCTTAGTTTTATCGCAAAGTATAACCTTGAAAAGCTTGGTTTCACGGAGTCAGTTACTGTCAAAAGTTAAAGTAAAATAAATGACCCTAAATGCAGACTTAATAAAGGTAACAAATTCGAATCAAGAATCGACAATTCATGTATCACCATGACTTTCCGAATTCCCAATTTAAAATATACGAGCAAACGAGCATTGGAGATTGACGATTCATGTATCACCATGACTTTTCAATCTTCAATATAAAACATACAAGAAAATGAGTATTGGAGGTTGACAATTCATGTATCACCATGACTTTTCAATCTTCAATATAAAACATACAAGAAAATGAGTATTGGAGGTTGACAATTCATGTATCACCATGACTTTTCAAGTCTCCAACCTCAGAACATAATCGTAAATGGAAATTGAAAATCAACTATTCATGTATCACCATGACCTTTCGGATTTTCAATTCCAACAAACGAATATGTAAGTAAAATCAATAAAAATCGAAATTCAGCAAAAATCGAAATATCGCGAAATAAAACATAAAATCATATACTGCGCAAGTGCGAGCATATTCATAAATAACGAGTAATTAACAATAAGCGCGCAAACATGAGATTTCTCTCATGCGCGAGAAGGGACTCTTAGGTATTCTAGGCCGTTACGTCTAACCACCTATCCTAAAGTCAACGAGCTCTGATACCAATCTGTAACACCCCGACCAAAGGCGGATTATACATCGGGGCGCCACATATTGTTTCATTACTCGTGACACTATTGGTGTCAATATTTATTAATACACATTTTATCGCGCACGCGCAGCGGGGAAAATAAAGAACATAAATCAAACATAAATCAATATATTATAAATTATAACATTCAAACATCATTAACTTGACCTGATTCATTTTAATTCTAGGTCCAAAAGTAAAAACGTCCTACGTGTCCACAAGCTCCAAAACAGCTACTGCAAACCTGAACATGTGTTAAAATAAAACGTCAAACACTTGCGTGTTGGTGAGAAATCAAGTTTAATACAATACATAGATAACAATAAATCTGCGCGCAACATGTGTATGTCTGGTTTTCAACAAGGGTGTAATCTGATCGGGACCAACTCTAAGAGACAAGACTGCCAGTGCTCACAATTGAGCTCACAAACAAGACTAACTGTGCAAGTGTAACAAAAGAGAAAATCATAAACGATAGTTCTCCCGTGTTCATCTAATGGTACCATGAAAACTGCGGAATAGACCGTCCATACGGTTAATGATCCACACATACAAATAAACAGCCAAGTCTACGTCCTCAACACATGGGATACTGCGCGACTAAAGTTCATAAACAAGTTTAAGACTCTTAAGTTTGTATGAACACATGAACATCCCAAAACATTAAAAGCAAAAAGGGATTAGGTACGAGATTACTCACTTGATAAACGATGCGGTGTAAGATAAAGCAAGAACCAACTTTAAACAAGCACAAGTTAACCTATAAATAAGATTATTGTTTTAATGATTTGTTTTAAGTCTTGATTATAAGTTAGCATAATTAATAAGTAAATTATTATATATAATATATATATATTACCGGAAAAGCAGGGCAGAACAGGGAGGAAGACGGAGGCAGAGAGGAAGACGGCAGAGAGAGCAAGGAGCAAGAGAACAGGAGAGATTAAGTGTTTGTGTGTGATGTGTTATGAAAATATTATTATTATTTATAGGAAAACCCTAGGAGACACAAACCCTAGAAAAAGGGGAAAAGATCTCAAAAAGTAAAAGAAAAGATATCAACGGTAAAAAGTTCTGAAAAGTAAAGATATCAAAAGATATGGCAGCTGCAGGGGGCAAGATAAAGCTGACAGGGAACAGTAAAAAGCATGGGCGGATCAGATAAAGGTACTGGATAAAGCATGGCAAAAGCAGATCTCAAAAGATTGTCAGTCACTTTATCTGTCAACCAATGGGGTTGGTGCGCATGCTGCGCCGAAAGTAACTATTCAGACATTAGATGGGTTAGGTCAACGGCTCAAAAGATAAGACAACACAAAAGCAAACGGCTAGATTTAAACAGAAGATACAAGGGTTAAGCGCGGGAAGGCTGAGTGCGCGAGCGCGAAGGCTGGCACAACAATCCTTAGCGCACTGCGGGAAGAATCACATCCTTAGCGTGCTGCGTGAACTAGAATTCTAAGCGCATCGCGGGAAGAACATACATTCTTAGCGCATTGCGGGAAGAACATGCATTCTTAGCGCGCTGCGAGAAGAGTTCTCTTCACGCATCGCAGGAACAAGATGTCTTCACGCAGGCTTCCATGTAAGGAGTCTGGCGCGTGGAGCTGCAGACATCCTTAGGCGGAAAGAACCAAAGGACAAGCAAAGAGTTGAGGGAAACAAGGCTTAAGGGTGGGACGGCGACAAGAGGGAAAAGAAGGCGGAAAGAGAGAAGGAAGAGGGACGGGACGGCGGAAAGAAAGAGAGAGAGACGGGAAGGAAAATATATATTATTATTAAAAGTAAAATATAAGTATAAATAAATATTAAATTATAAAAGAAAGAGATCGGGTCAGAGAAACGGGTACCTGGGTCGGGTCGGATCAGGGCAGATGTCACATATGTTACTATTCTTACAAGTATGCACACAGCCCCGAAACCATCTCAAAGAGAAATATGGCTAGAACTCACCTGGAGACGATTTCTCTCGCCGTTAATGGTAATGCCCTTCCTTAGCTGTGCACAGCTAACTGTACAATACATTACGCGAGTCAATTAACCATTACTACTACTACTTACATCTAAGTTAATGAAACTCTCAACTAACGGGGGTCCGGGGGCAGTGCCCTCGTAGCGGGGTCTAGGGGCGGCAGCCCCTAGCAGGGTCCAAGGGGCAGAGCCCTTGGTTGGGGTTGAGCTGAGCGAAGCGAAATACCTGTTTCGCTTCTCATGGCTAAGCGAAGCGAAATTCCTTCCTTTCTTCGTTTTTACCATTTTAAAGCCATTTTACTTCGTGACTCTTCCTCAGGACCTGATTTTTTTACTCTTTTTCAACTTTCAACACATTCTGGCCCCATGCACCTGGTCCTGAACCCGTAGCTCTCATAGTCCAAACGCCACCTTTTATCTTAAAGTACACCCAAGAGGTTATAACTTACCGAGTTTATATTTTTCTTACATTTCACATCCCGATCTATCATTATATCTGCTTGCATGCCAATTCTAACCATAAAACTTAACCTTTTAAACCGAAACCTACCTTTTGCTTTAGGTTCGAGCTCAGATCCGGACAATACGTAGATCTGGACGTGATTCTTGTTATTTGAAGACACTTGAACACCAAGATCTTCCTTACTTTAACCCGGATTTGGATTCGGGTCTTGAGAGAGAAAGTGTGTGTGTTCTTGAGTGGGTGTGTGTGATGAAAGGAGAGAAAAGTGGTGAAAGGAAGGGTGGGTTGGATTATATATATAGGGGCTATGGGCCCCACAACCCACTCACAATTCCAATTCTTATCCAAACACTTTAACACTCGACTAACTTAACGACACACACGCCACAATAAATTCTCTTTTATTGTAATCTCGAAATACGGATGTTATACGAAAGATGTCGAGATCGGTAGCCTAATATCGGATGAAGAACCGGTGTTACATATAAGCGAGAATTTTAATAAAGCTTTATCAAGTCCAAATTGAATCTTATTGTTTGATCGAACCATAGACCGGGCGTAAATTCAATGCCCAGAAAGGAACCATGAAAGGTGTGATCTACATACGTTCATCTCAAGGGAACGCAACACTTCTCGATTCGGGCCTAATCTTTATCTCATATACTAGTTTCTAACAATAGACTGAACTATTTTCTAATCATCTTTCCACTTTCTTTGTTCAAAAATAAACACTACTCCTAAGAAAATACCTAGTAAAGAGTACGGTTTATCAAATTATAGGTATAATAACTATCCTATTGAATTTTCAATAATATAACAAACCGTGACCACCTACATAAAATTATCAAATCACCTGTGTACGAGTATCTCTAACCACTCCTATATTGTTGCCATTTCGATCGATTTATCATAGAAGAGAGACCCCACGCTTGCGGACCAATGATGCGTCTTGGCTTGTAGAGAACATACTTACTTCCAATTAATAAATCACCACTTTTAGTAGATTCAGTATGCTTGCGGGTACCGAATGACCTGATGAAAGAATATTCTATAGTTACATTTAATAGCATCTAAAGGTCAAGGGGGATATACAAATGCCTCCCAATTATAACATATTGTGTAAACTCATAACGGACAAATGTCTATTCACGGGAGACGCAGGATAAAACAGCTACCCAATTGTGGGATTATATCGGAATAATTGTTGTGCAAGTTGTGAACTATTCATGATGATTATAATGTGTGCTCGGATAGACAAGGATAGTATGGTACCGTTGCGTATAGTTTCGATACTCCATGCAAACATAAGAAAGTGTGCTATGTTGATATGGAGGACAATTTAGATCTTTTATTACAAACATTGACCCTTACCGGGTTAAAATTACTTGTCATTGGGTGACAACTTTCTATATTACATGCAAACAATGGCCTTATTGGGCTAAATCTATGTATTATCCTTGGTATATGGATACAAGATTCGATGTGTGTGATAGTATGTGCTATTTGAAATACTTGAGTATTAGCTAATGTAATTCTCTGCGCGATGAGTATAGGGGAATTTATTATTAAGTGAAGTATAGTTTTTTTATCATTATAAGATGGCTCCGAAGAAAACAAACACGTGATTTGAGGCGGTTGTGGCCGAGATGATTGTTTGGCAATTGCAGATAGTAATTCTGACAATAGCAGCGCGATTCGCTGCCGGCATTAACACGGAAATGAATACAAATCAAATGCCAAACACTAATTCGGCCGCAAATACTATTTCGCCGCCCAATAGTAATACAGTTACAAATGTTAATTTCTTGATAAATACGAACATTGTCACGAATAATACTCCTCTACTTAGCACTAATGCTACTACCGATAATGATAATTTCCCCCACTAAATTCCATTGGCAATAAAAATCTCTTACCGAACACGAGTACTAGTCGTAACAACAGTGATCCTTAACAACGAGAATACTCGTTTAAACAAATTAGGTTGTGCAAATCTATAAATTCTAGTGGTACTAAAAGAGTAAATGGGTTAGTAAAATGAATCGAAGCAACAAAATATGTTATCAATACCAGAAATTGATTATCACATATGTGCTAGATAATGATTGAACAAATTCGGGAACAAGAGGCAACCAACCGTATGACTTGGAAAAAACTTAAAACCATTTTACTAAAACATTTTCGTCCAATGAATGAAATCTAGAAATTAGAATACGAACCCGGGAAACTAAAAATGCAAGGTGCGGATTAATTGGGATACACGAACCGTTTTAACGATCTGGCTCGACTGGTGCCATAGTTAGTAGCCCCAGAAGTAGGAACTTTAATTAATTCAGTTACCACTAAATCTTTAAAAATGCCATAACACAAGCCGGTGTGGTAGCTTTTGATTTGGTTAGAAATAGTGTTTTGAGAAAACCCGGGAAAATCATCTCGTATAAAACGAACTAATCATGAAACAGGGGTACAATAACTATAACAAATTAAATGTGCGCGCCCTACAACTCAAAACGATACGTCGATTAACCTTAGTTCTGAACAAAAAGTATACAATGAACCTTCGCCAAGGTGTGGTTATGTAATCATAATAAAGGAATGTTGAATAAAGATACGTTACAAAAACTAGAAGATTGGATGCTATACCTGTAGCTGTGGAACCATTATAAGTGCTGCAAGCAGACCGTTCTAACCTCACCCTTCCCAATTGCAATCAATTCGCACACAACCTATGACGAACCCTCATGCTCGTTTTGAGTGTGGAAGTACAAAATGCTTCAAAAGGAACTGTCCCAAGTTAAACTTAGAATGAACATCAACGTCTAACTCGGTTAGAGGCCGCGATTAGTGATCGGACATGATAAAATACAACAAGACTTAGATGTGGTGAATGATACATCTGTAATTCCTGATTAATATGCTTCGAATTCACCTGATACAGGTACCGATAGAAGTCTTATCACCACTAACTTCTTATCCTCGGGAAATTTACCTGTTAGTGAACTAATAGATCCTTATGCTATAGACTTCACTAACGGTAAACCTAAAACTGTTAACCAAATACTACAAAACCATCCTATTATCTTAAACAACCAACCATTTTTATTGACCTAATCCCGGTATAGTTGGGAAGCATTGATGTAATTGTTAGTATGTGCTGGTTAGCTAAATATAAGGCGGTAATCGTGTGTAATCACTAATTAGTTAAAATTCCTCTCTCGAATGATGAAGCGATAATGGTACAAGTAGAGAAGTTTGGTGCAATATCACTTCTCGTGTCTCATCTTAAAGCGCCAAGGGCGTATGGTATGCTGGATAAATGTAACCATAAAATCCCCAATGAACATATAAGAGATATCCCCGTAGTACTCGAATACTATAATGTCTTTCCTGATGAACTATTTGGAATATCACTATCCGACAATATGAACTCCGAACAGACCTAACCGTAGGGGTAACTCCTATTACCAAGGCACCTTATCGTCAGGCATTCCTAGAAATATAAGAACTAATTACACAGCTTCAAGAATTATTAGATAAGGGCTTTATGGGACCTAGCTATCATCATTGGGAAGCACCGATGTTGTTGGTAAATAAGAAGGATGAAAGCTTAGGACGTGCGTTGATTACTAAAAACTACACAAATTGTCATCAAAAACCAATATCCCCTTCCATAACTAGACAATTGGTTCAATCAACTCCTAGGGGCGAATTATTTCTTGAAAATCGACCTCCGACCCGGCTATCTTCAAGTTAAAATCCAAGAGGAAGATGTTTCATAAATGGAGTTTTGAGCTCGGTATGGTCACTATGAATTCCCAGTTATGCCTTTCGGGCTAACTAACGCACTCGCAGTTTACATGGATCATACGAACCGAGTTTATGAACCGTACCGCGACAAATTCATTATAACGTTATTGATGATCTCCTGATATATTCGAAAACCAAGAAGGAACATAAGAAACATTTATGAACAATCTTGGAGATGTTGAGGTAGGAGGAATTATATACCATGTTGTCCAAGTACGAATTTTGGCTACAAGGAGTTCGATTCTTAGAATGCGTTATAAGTTGACAGGGAATTAACGTACACCCGAGCAAAACTTGTCAGGACCGTCAGTTGGGTGAAAACCTTAACAAAGGTTTGACAAGAACACACCGACTCGAATACTCTAAGACCGATTGAATATCCCGGCGGAATCAGGATATCCAATTATTGAGAATGAAGGATTGTGAACAGATATCAAACACAAAACAGTAAATGATAATCAGTAAATGCTATTTCAGAGACAAATATTCACTATATTTAATGATACGTCAATGAAACAGTGAATGGAATGTCTAGGGTTTTGTGTGACGGCGGCGGCTATTGTACGATGAACAAAATGGAATGTTTTTCGTAGTCAGTGCGTGCCGGCCCTATTCCGTCTCGAAATCCGTGCCCTAAAGGTACCCTAGGACGTCTATTTATAGACTCTGACATTCCTTCTATAAGTCCTAGTCATTACATAATGAAAGATAAATCTAATACAAGTGTTATAGTCCTCGGTCAAGGTACATACCTTGCTCGAGCAAACTTTCTATACTAGGTGAGCTCAGTGAATGTCCTCGAGCAGACTTTACTTGGAATATATTCTCTTTCAAAGAATACATATTCCCTTTGAGTAAACTTCATTCCTCTTGACTTGTTCAAACTTTGCTCGAATAAGTCCATCGAGCAAGCTTATTCTTCTTAATGTCTTCAGCTTTTCTTATTCAGCAATCTTTAGCATGCTCGGATGTAAATCTTGCTCGGTAACTGAACTGTGCTCAAAGTCTTTGCTTTGATTCACGTGACATCCTCTTAGTTCATCCATGCTCGTCCCCATGTACTCCATCATCCTGTGCTCGTAACACTTGGCTGGAACTTGTATGATCAAGCTGTTTGCTCGATTGGCAATCCATGCTCGATAGAAGAATACTCTTGCTCGTTGAAGTGTAGCTTGCTCGAAGCCTTCAACACTTAGAAGAATCAACCATTTAAGGTTCAGAACCTTGCTCGAAGTAGTAAAAACCATGCTTGATCGTCTGGGCTTGCTCGAATTCCATACTTAGCCGTTTCTGAGGAGGTTGAGAAGATTCCAATCTTCCTTGTAGAAAATCCAACCCAACAAAACTGGTAAACACCAGAGTCAACAAGAGAAATTCGCCAAATTTATATGCTTGCTGAGACTTCAATTGTTTCATCCTTTTCTTGACTAACTAGTCCCAAGCTAATTTCTGGCTCGTTCATTTCAGGCTCAGATACATCTTGTCAACTGATGTGGGCTCTTGTGTATCATCATTTTGTCTTGCTTTTAGAGCCTCCAATGTAGCTTTAATAGCATCATCAGCCTCCTTTAATTTCCTCTCTTCTGCCTCTTCCTTTTCCTTCATGTTTATTAAGGCTTCTATGACTTCTTGTGGAATTTCCTCCTCCTCTTCCTTCTCCAAGTTCTCCAGTTCTTCATTTCAGGCTCAAATACTTCTATAGCTGTTTTCACGGATTCAGCCTCATCCATGTCTTGATCAACTACATTTTCTTTAAACAAAATGTCATCAGACTAAGTTGTGTGTTGAGGCATGGGGTATAAGTCATCGTCTGTAAGTGCAACCCCCTTGCCCTTTTCTTTCCTTTTTAAATTTTCCTTTTCAGATTCATCTTCTTCTTTATCCTCCCCCTCATCCTCCGATTCTCCATCATCATATGCTTGGTTTAGCATGTTCAAAGCATCAGATGGTCTAACCTCCTCTTCAACATCAATATTCTCCCCCTGTTTTGGTGCATCTGAGGTCTTCTCAACCTCAGACTGCCCCTCAAGGGTTTGAATCTTCACTAAAGCTTCATTTAGAGCAGCTTCCAATGCCGAGTTCCGTCTGGCCAAAATGGTATTATGGTCTCTTAACATGATGTTTTCAAACTCAAGTTTGGCATTTTCACACACAACATCATAAAGATTGGGACTTGATGGTGGGGTTTCAGTAGTAGGTTGTGGAGCTGGTTTAGAGAATGGTTCAGATTATGCGGTTTCAGGGGATGGAACTTTGTATGGTTCTGGGATTTGGGTTGGGAGAGTAGGTTCAGTTGGTTTTGTAGTAGGTTGAGGATGGATAGGTATGTCTTGTTCAGTTGGCTCATTTGTGGCAGGTGAAGAATGAATATCAGCATTATCAGTTGGCTCATGAGCTTCTTGACCAATTTCATACACAGTCTCGTCAATTACAACCTATGCATCAGCAGCATTGTCAATAACCATCTCATCTCCTCCATCGGCACCATCATCATCATCATTATCATTATCATCACCATCATCATCTTCCTCATCACTGTTGCCAGGGGTCCTCGGTACATCAATGGTACCCAGTGTAGGTACGAGTAACCATGGAAGTACATCCCAGTCATCATTCTCAATGAACTTACTCTGAGCATCTTTCATACGTTTGCATATATTTGGGTCTTGCAACCTCAATATCTGCCCTGTCTTGTGAATGTCTGGTAAGGCTTTGTTTATTAAGATCTGCAGAAAACGTGGATACATTAAGAATCTTTGATGGACTGGCCTCTCTGCATTTGAAATCAACCCTTGAAAGATGAGTCTTGAAATGTTGAAGGGTTGCTGGTAAAGAATGGTGACAGTGAGAGACCCAAGCTCTCGACTTAGCAACGTCCAAGTCCCTCGTCGTGGAGATAGAGACTGAATAACGTGATGAATCAAAAATCTGTAAATTAATGGAAAAGTTTCCTTTTGAAACTGTCCTTCCTTAACTCCTCCCTGATAGCCATAGTCTCTTGAAAGACTCTTAGTAACCTTGGGACTGAGTAGGACGGCTGAGCCTCAAAATTGTCATTAAGGTCCAGTGCAGCTTTGATTGAGGCTTCTGTTATCTCAATGTCATGATTTAGAATCGACGCCTCATTTCTTTCCCCATTGACGTCATTGACATATGTTGCAGACCCCCAAAAATCTGAAATATGATTTCTGTATATTGTGGGGTCGGTAGTTAAAGCCACCCTCAGATTGGAGTTTCTCAAAAAGTTTATCATTGGCTCCAACTCAAGGTTGTCATCATCTATCTCCAACCGAGCACACATATTATGCCGCTTTTCGAATTTGAAAGACATCAGTTCTGCAAAAACAAGAAGAGTTTTCAGTACACAAAGATGCAGAACTAATATGTGAGAATAGATAGATGATTAATGGCGTCTTCAATTAACCTGTTCCGTAGTAATATGCGTACCTGCAAGAACAAGTAAACAGTTAGTCATTCAGTTCAATTGGAAACCCTAATTTCAAAATCGGTGTGTCGATTATCGACCAGCGATGTCTTATCGAAGTCGAAACAGAGCGAATGGCTATTATCGAAGTGAAATTAAGAAATAATAGGCCAGCGAGCAAGAGGGAGATAGCACGAGCAAGAGGACTTTCGTCTAGGTTTAATTAGAGAAAAATGTGTGAAAAACTTTCTAAGTCCTCTTTTTATACCTAACGATTTGTTGGTACAGTACCTTGGTTTGTCGTCTAGCACACGACAGTCTTCATTTAATTTCAAATTCACATTTACCACCCTTGCTCGAGTATACAGCCAAAATAAAAACTGGCGCTCCCTATACACAAGGACATGGTACAATGCTTGCTCGAGTATACTTAGAAATATATCATATCAATTCCCTATGCTCGAGATGCATTCCTGTGTGCTCGAAGAACAGTGTGCTCGAAATGCTCGAAATACATGTGCTCGAAAGCCTTAAATCAAACAAAATCTTTCCTAATCCCACACTCGAGCACAGAAATCTGGTATCCTACTTTGCTCGAAAGTGTCAGCAATAGATTCGTCTTTCCTAATCTCGAAACTCTAACTCAAACATCTCTAAACTCTCACTAAGACACCTAGCACAGACCTTGCTCGAAAAACTTAGATGTTCCCTATCAGTCAGTGCTCGTGCTTGGAGACTTGAAATCATACTCATGCAATCATGCTCGAAGATACTTAGTAAAATAACAAAGTATATCTTCATGCTTGTAGATCAAAGATAACAAAATACATCATTTGCCTAGAATTTCAGACAAAGATCACACTCAAACTTTGCAATAATTAAGATTACAAGTTAATGAAATCATTCCATTTGCTCAAGCTTGGGTTAGAGGTGAACAAGAGATCAAAATCCAATTCAAAAAGTTATGCCAATTAATTGGGAAGATCTCAACATGGGATCAAATTGTCCAATAACTGTCACACCACTTCATTTTCAGCCGTATTATGACTTAAGTCAGGCTAACATTAGGTGTATGCTCTTAGCATGATTCTTATGACTTTTGTGATATTCTTAAGGTTCAATTAGTTTCTTGAGTAAGAATGGTCACATTTTAGACTTTAGTTGTTCCTTATCTCTTCTCAAAGCTTATTTTGCTTTCTCCGAATCACCCCGAATTGACTTCAACCCCCTGATGCGTTGGTCAAAAATTTTTATTTGTCCGAGTAGTTTAATTTGTAATAAGATATATAGATATCAGACCATAAGGTTGAACGTTGGACTTACAAGCCATCCGGACTTACACGCCTTTCATTCAGAGTGTTTAGGACTTATTTGTATGCCCCACTCTTGTAGTTCTTTTAGTGCCCCTTAAGGTCATGATACATTTATTTATCATTAATGATTTTGAAGCATATATCATTTTCTTTTTCACGCTTTTTCATTTGCTTCATTTTCTGTTTATAAACTTTCATATATATATATATATATATATATATATATATATATATATATATATATATATATAGTAGCTACTCATAATTTGATAATCTGTTTTTGGTAGACCAAAACATCAACAGGCTCGTGTATGATTGGATAATTGCCTTTCTGCCTATCATTCGGAGAGATGTGCAAGGAAACATACCTTTGTTTTCAAATGAATCACCACATCAAACTTAGCATGATTATAGTATTTGTATCACATAGATCACTACATTCATGAGAAGAAGCTACACAAATTGTCAGTTTACTGAACAGAAATCTTTTAAGCCTATAATCCATGAGTTAGGAAATTAGATAATATACTATCATTTCCCAAATTAGTTGGATTCAATCTCCACTTCAAAAACAATTTTCACTTCTGATTAGGAACTTGGATAATGTTATCATCTCTCTTGTATGATCACCAAAACAGTGTTGCTTAATCAAAAACTCTACCATTTAAAAAACCATTTTCGTTTTGAAAATTCAGTTGAAGAACAGTGATTTTAAAGATGGTGTTATCATTTAAGCATTTGTAATTAAGCACACACTTTCACAGAAGCAAAACACAGACTTTCAGATAGCACAGAAACAACAAAGTATCACTTAAGTCTGTCGAGCATGCTCAGAACTTCATCGAGCATGCTCGAAAATCTATCGAGCAACCTTAGAAGTGAATCAATTGAATGATTATGCTCGAGAGACTCAACTTTGTGCTCGAGCAGTCAGTTGGAATAAGTTATTCTGAACTTCCAAGTATGGATTGTTTGTGCTCTAAAAGCATTAAACACCCATCTTCCACAGAAGCATGCTCGAAACACTTGCAAAATTTTTCAAGACTGCATTCCATGCTCGAGCAGTTGAGCAATGACATCTGTGCTCGAATGACTTAGAATAGTCTTTCAGAAGCCTATGCTTGTGCTCGAAGAGCAATAAGCACCTCATCAAGCACAGATTCATGCTCGAAGTACTTAGAATCATAAACATTCATCATGCAAGCACGGATCAAAGTACTAACAGTTGTAATTCTCAAGGTTAATTGAAATTCCACACAAGAACAGTCACAAACATGATTCATGCAATTTCAGTAATCATTCAAGCATAGCAATGTTATCATGCAAACATTCAAAGTGAGTAACATAGATCATCAGTAAGCACCTCACTTAAGCACACATCCTAAATTAAACCTCATCAGCATTAATCATTCCTAGACATTTTAACAGAAAGTGAAACCTGGTTTTATCTAATGGTTTGGTGAACAAATCAGCCAAATTATCAGATGTGTCTACCCTTTTCATTTCTATAAGCCCTTTTTCCTGACAATCCCTAATGAAATGATGTCTAATTTCAATGTGCTTAGTCTTAGAATGTTGGACTGGATTCTTAACAATGAACATAGCAGCAGTATTATCAATTAAAATAGGTGTGAGTAAGCAATTCAGACCATAATCCAGCAGTTGGTTTTGAATCCACAGAACCTGTGCACAGCAAGCAGATGCAGCAATGTACTCCGCTTCAGCAGTAGAGATTGACACAGTGGTTTGTTTCTTACATTGCCATGACACGAGTCTGTTCCCAAGAAACTGACATCCTCCTGAAGTTGATTTTCGACTCATGTTGCAACCATCATAGTCACTGTCTGTATAAGCCATCAAATTAAAGGAAGGATTCTTTGGATACCAAATTCCCAAGTCTGGTTTTCCTTTCAAGTATCTGAATATTCTTTTCATTGCTAGCATATGTGACACCTTGGGGTTTGCTTGAAATCTTGCACAGACACACACAACAAACATAATCTCTGGCCTAGATGTTGTGAGATACATCAATGATCCTATCTTGGCCCTATATTCATGCTGGTCCACTGGCTCCCCCTTTTCATCAGGTACCATTTTCTCATGTGTGTCCATTGGTGTTGACACTGTCTTGAAGTTCTGGCACTTGAACTTGGTGAGAATCTCTTAAACATATTTTGATTGGTTGATGAAAATTACATATGGCTTCTGTTGCACTTGCAGTCCAAGGAAGAAATTCATTTTTCCCATTGAGCTCATTTGGTATTTGGACTTCATCACTTTCTCAAATTCCTTGCACATTTGTTCATTTGTTGAGCCAAAAATGATGTCATCCACATATACTTGCAGTAGTAGCAAATCTTTTCCCTTTCTTTTGTAAAACAAACTCTTGTCAATGGCCCCTCTACAGAACCCATGTTCTAACAGATGGTTAGAAAGCTCATCATACCAGGCTCTTGGTGCCTGATGTAGTCCATAAAGTGCCTTGCTGAGCTTGTAGACTTTGTTTGGATGAATTGGATCTTCAAATCCAGGAGGTTGAGTGACATAAACTTCTTCATCTATCTTTCCATTCAGAAATGCAGATTTTACATCAAGTTGATAGACTTTAATGTTCATTGATGCTGCATATGCTAGAAAAATCCTGACAGCCTCTAGTCTTGCAACAGGAGCAAATACCTCTTCAAAGTCTACTCCTTCTTCTTATAGACACCCTAGAGCTACCAATCTAGCTTTGTTCTTAATCACTATCCCCCTTTCATCCTTCTTGTTTCTAAAGACCCATTTTGTACCAATTGCATACTTGCCTCTGGGCTTGTCCACTAAGTCCTACACATGTAAGTCTCTGAACTGAGCTAATTCCTCCTACATAGCTTCCACCCAACTGTTGTCCTTTAAAGCTTGATTGATATTCTTTGGTTCAATTTGGGATAGAAAACAGGCATAAAGGCAGATATTTGCTCTTTCAGATGCACTTCTGGTAACTCTTTTATGTAGATCTTCAATTATGTTCTCTGCATGGTGATTTCTTTCAACAGAGGTAGTTTGAACAACTGGTGGTACAAACACTTCTGCTTCTAGATTTGACATATTCATCTCAGCAGATTCATCTTCAGATCTGTTTTGATTTTCAGTATAGTTTTGAACATCATTGAGTTTTGATGTAGATGCCTCATTTCCTCCTAGCTGCAATGAGTCAAACAGGGTCTGCAACTGAGACATTTCTTCAGTCTGAGAGGGTTGTTGACTTTGGATGGGCTCACTTTCAATAACATTTGGACCTTCATTTGAGATTTCAGCTGCAGCCTCTTGTCTAACTCTCTCTACTTCATCTTCTTCTTGGATGTTTCTACCAAAGTCAAAACCATTTGCTTCAGAAGCAACTGAGGTCCATAGTTTGTTCAGATCAATTTGTTTTGTCTTTTCTTTTTCTTCAAAGTTGGTTCTGTACATACTATCATCCATGTCTTCACTATTTAAATGATTTGATCATTTTCTCAAGATCAAATAGCCATTTTGGACCCTCAGTATTGTTGAACTGGTTTTCATTGAAGATTATGTCAGATGATTCAATAACCACCATGTGCTCTTTCACATACACTCTATAAGCTCTTGAATGAGATGAATAGCCCACAAAGAAACATTCTAGTGATTTGGACTGGAATTTTTTCAAGTAGTCCTTTGTGTTCAAGAGTGAGCATTTACATCCAAAAGGCTTCAAGAACTTCACATAAGGATTTCTCTGGTAGAGAATTTCATATGGAGTCTTGTTTTGAGCCTTGTTAAGTAGAATCCTGTTCTGCACATAACATGCAGTATTTTTTACTTCTGCCCAGAAGGTAACAGGAAGGTTAGCATCAGCAATCATGGTTCTTGAAGTTTCAATTAAAGTTCTATTTCTCCTTTCTGCAACACCATTTTGTTCAGGGGTTCTAGGAGCACTGTACTGCTGGAAAATACCCTTAGAAGTGCATAATTCACTTATCATGTCATTCTTGAATTTTGACCCATTGTCACTTCTAATTATCTTCACTTTCCTGTCAAGTTGATTTTCCATCTTGAGTACACATGATTTTATTAGATTTGGGGTTTCATCCTTGTTGCTCATGAAATATACCCAAGTGAATCTTGAAAAATCATCAGTTATCACTAGGTAGTATCTTTTCTTTCCAACACTTGGAACACTCACTGGACCAAACAAGTCCATGTGAAGTAATTCCAAGACCTCATCTATTATGTTTATCAGTTTGCTCTTGTGTGAGGATTTGTGTTGTTTTCCTTTTAGGCAAGATGTGCATTTTTCTTCTAGCTTGAACTCTATTGTGGGAAGGCCAACAACTTGTTCACCTTTCACTAGTTTGTTCATGTTCTTCAAATTTACATGACACATCTTCCTATGCCATAGCACGGTTTCATTCTCAGTTGCCTTAGATACAAAGCATGAACCACCTCTTGAAGTTGCAGTATTCATTCTCAGTTCATAGAGGTTGCCATTTCTTGGAGCCATCATCATAATCATTTCGGTTGGAATCACAAACTCTGGCTTCAAAATCAGGCAATGTTCATCATTGAAGGCAACCTTGTATCCCTTGTCACATACTTGAGAAATGCTCAGCAAATTGTACTGTAGTCCTTCAACATGTAGAACATTCTCAAAGGATACTTTGCCATTTGTGAGTGTTCCCTTTCCAACAATTTTTCCTCCATTTTCATCACTCCCAAATGCAACTAGTCCCTCATATTTCTTCATATAATTAATCAATGCAGACTTGTCACATGTCATGTGCCTTGAACATCCACTGTCCATATACCATAGATCATTGCTTCTCATGGACTGTTTCTACACACACACAAAAGGAATCAGTTTGATTATGAGTTACAAACTCCATCAGTTTGTAATTCAGAGATAGTGAAGGATGCATCAGAAGTTTGGATTGGAACAAGTGGTGAATCTTCATATACGACTTCACAATCTTCATCAGTGTCGTATTCTGATCCAAAGTGCACTGCAGACACTTTAGTGCAACTATCAACTTCCTCAATCACCTTATCCTTCCCTTCTTCAACTTCCTTCTTTATCTTCCACGTGAATCCTCTTGGTTCAAATCCTTGTTTTAACAGAAACTTCTCATCACCATTTAGAACACCTGATCTCTTCTTGACTTTCTCTTCATTTGTTGACCTTGTGTTCTTGTTTGTTGTTGTCAGGATTTGGTCATTTTCTTTGATCTTCATCATTGTTTTGAGCCTTTGTTCCAACATAGGCTGATGGTTCTTGTCTTCAGATGGGTTTTTATTTCCATTCAAGTATCTCTCATACATTTCTTTGTAGCTTTTCATGTCATAGGCACTAACCAAATCTGGAATTTCAAAAATATCCTCAAGAATCCAGCAAGAGTCAGTGTGATGCCCATATGCATCACATTTCATGCAGAACACTTTAGCAAAACTTCCCAAATCTTCAAGAAGTTTCTTGTCCTTGATCTTGTCACTTGGTTTAGGGAAGTCAAATCCTAAAGATGTCTTTGGATTCAAAGTGTTGGAAAAATCCATCTTGATTGGCTTGCTGAGATCAATTGCTTGTGGATATTTTTCTTTGACAAAAACGATTTTCTTCAGCTTGGATGGCAATCTTGAAGAACTTCCCTCTTCTTCTTTTGAATGTCTTCTTCTTGGAGCATTATCCACATCACCAACATCAAATAATTCATGATTAGAAAAGACTAGGTAGATTGGTGGATGACTCTGATCATAAGAAGATTTAATTGGTTGTTCTGTTTTCTTCTTAATGACTGGCTGTGGTTCTGTTCTCTTCTTGATGACTGGCTGTGATCTAGCACAATATCAAATGGAACATGCTCTCTTCTCATTCTTTCGTGGTGCTTTCTTACCTGTGATGTCATAGAAGGCAGAAGAGGAATTTTGTCATTTTTCTTCTTATATGTTGTTTTCTTCGTCTTCCCCTTTGATGACTTAGAGCTTCCACAGCTACAATTGCTTTCTTCACTGGAGTATTCACTCCACTTCTTTTTCTCTCCTTGAGGCTGTTCATCAATCACAGTTTCTGACTTATCAGTCTGTTTCATCACAAATTCCCCATCCTGATCTACAATCACATCATCATACTACTTGATAAATTCAGGCTTATCATCAAACACATTTTTGAACTATTTGAGATACTCACTTCTGCTCTCTTTATCAACTTTCAAAGGGTAACTGTCACAGAAAGGTGGTGGTACCTTCTTGTACTTCTCTTCCTCTGTCATTTTGTCAACATGACCAATAATGTTTCCAATAGAGACAAGGTTTTTCAAAAACTCAATTTCAATCAACAATTCTGCATTCTTGAGTTTTTCTTCAGCAAACATCTTCTTTAGTCCTTCTATCTCAATTCTCATTCTGGATTGAGCTTGATATGATACCATACAATCATCCTCCAATCCCTTGATTTAACTTTCATATGTAGCCTCACTAGCCTCATACACATTCAGAAAGACATCCTTCCTTCCACATTCAGTTTTCCATTTTCCAACCTCCTGATTTAATTCATCAATTTTAGCAAGAAGATCAGAAATAGAAGTGTCAGAATTTACCTGAGTGTTGGAAGATTTAGCCTTGTCATTTATTTTGGCCATGAATGCAACATTTGCCCTTTCCATCTTAGCAGCATGATTACTCCAATCAAACTCTCCATCCTGAGCCACCCTTGTAACAGCTACATTCCCTTGATCCCTTTGCTGGTTCACACCATTTTGAGATGGTCTATTTTGACTTGTGTGAACCTGCATCTGATTATTTCTCTGAGGTTGAAATGTTTGTTGCTGGGTTCTATTTTGAGTTTGATAGGGATTTTGGTTGGGCATTTGATTCCTTTGCTGCTGTTTGGTTCTGATTCTGATAGAACTAATTCTGGTTAACTTGATTGCCAGACTGCCTTGGCATGTTGCATTCCCTTGCAAAGTGTCCCGGTTGTTGACAGTTATAACAGATGGCTTTGGATTTGTCAAATCCAATTCTTTCATTGGGTCCATTGAAACTGGTTCTACCAGTTCTGTTATACAACCTTTTGCTTCTTACTGCCAACATAGCCGCTTGCCATTTGATGTCCATATCTTCTAAATCATCAGCATCTATCTGTTCTAAGTCTTCTTGCACGATGTTTGTGTTTATCAGATTCTTGGAAACAAAGGCATGGTAAGACTCGGTGAACATTGAGAATAATGCCTAGTAATCTGTTCCTTGAGTTGGATTGTGTTGTGTGAAAGTAGACTGCCCATTTCCAGTAGATTGATTATCATCTTCAATCAGCTGCACCTTGAATCTTGACTGACTGTTACAAGATGAGTTTGCTTCTGATAGTTCCTCAATGATAGGCTGTTGATTCTTGACCGAGAGATTGCCCATGGGTGCCACAAGAGCATTGTTCATTTGAAAGCTTGGCTTGTCCTCTCGAATCATATGGTTTTCAATCATTTCATGTTCAGCAGCCTTGAGGAAGGCTATCATATCATCAACTTGAAGTTAGGAAAGTTGGTCTTCTCTTTGATGAACTTGCTGGCAGTGTACCATTCGCCAGATGGAAATAACAAAAGCTTCTTGTTAAGCTCAAAATCGGAAATCTGCAAATTAGTGGTCCTAATTTCATTTACAATGGTCATGAACCTTTGTAACACTGACTTCAACCTTTCTCCTTCTTTAAACTTAAATCTGTCCAACTGCTGCTTCAGTCGATCTTTCTTAATGTCTCTCAATTCAGTGTGTCCTTCAAACATTTCAATCACTACATCATACATATCCTTTGCGGTTTTATGATGATTTACAGTGGTTAAAATTTCCCATGAAAGCCCCAACTTCAGCATTGACAGTGCTTTATCACCCCTCTTTTTCATTCTCAAATCGACCGCAGCGTTGTTGTTTAGAGCTACTGAAGGAACATAGTTCCCTTTAGTGATAGCCATCCAAAGTTCCGGGTCGTTATAGTTCACTGCATCTTCAAATAGCACCTTCCATTTTATGAAGTTCTCTTGTCCAAGCAACCTTGGAATCTTGTTGGTTGACACTTCCTGGTCTTCCATTTCACCAGATCTGAGTTTTACCGCATCAAATCACAGTGAATCTTAAGCTTCTTCACAAACCCTCAGTCCCGTGGTCTTCAGTGAGCTTACTCAAGCTCTGATACCACTTGTCGGGACCGTCAGTTGGGTGAAAACCTTAGCAAAGGTTTGACAAGAACACACCAACTCGAATACTCAAAGACCGATTGAATATCCCAGTGGAATCAGGATATCCAATTATTGAGAATGAAGGATTGTGAACAGATATCAAACACAAAACAATAAATGATAATCAGTAAATGCTATTTCTGAGACAAAGATTCACTATATTTAATGATATGTCAATAAAACAGTGAATGGAATGTCTAGGGTTTTGTGTGACGGCGGCGGCTATTGTACGATGAACAAAATGGAATGTTTTTCGTAGTCAGTGCGTGCCGGCCCTATTCCGTCTCGAAATCCGTGCCCTAAAGGTACCCTAGCACGTCTATTTATAGACTCTGACATTTCTTCTATAAGTCCTAGTCATCACATAATGAAAGATAAATCTAATACAAGTGTTACAGTCCTCGAGCAAGGTACATACCTTGCTTGAGCAAACTTCCTATACTAGGTGTGCTCGGTGAATGTCCTCTAGCAGACTTTACTTGGAATATATTATCTTTCGAAGAATACATATTCCCTTTGAGTAAACTTCATTCCTCTTGACTTGTTCAAACTTTGCTCGAATAAGTCCATCGAGCAAGCTTATTCTTCTTGATGTCTTCAGCTTTTCTTATTCAGCAATCTTTAGCATGCTCGGATGTAAATCTTGCTCGGTAACTGAACTGTGCTCGAAGTCTTTTCTTTGATTCACGTGACATCCTCTTATTGCATCCATGCTCGTCCCCATGTGCTCGATCATCCTGTGCTCATAACACTTGGCTGGAATTTGTATGATCAAGCTGTTTGCTTGATTGGCAATCCATGCTTGATAGAAGAATACTCTTGCTCGTTGAAGTGTAGCTTGCTCGAAGCCTCCAACACTTAGAAGAATCAACCATTTAAGATTCAGAACCTTGCTCGAAGTAGTAAAAACCATGCTGATCGTCTGGGCTTGCTCGAATTCCATACTTAGCCGTTTCTGAGGAGGTTGAGAAGATTCCAATCTTCCTTGTAGAAAATCCAACCCAACAAAACTGGTAAACACCAGAGTCAACAAGAGAAATTCGCCAAATTTTGGAATTAGTTAGGCATTACCGGCGCCTTATTGAAAATCCAGTATAGCCCCAGTATAGCCCAACCTTTAACCCTCTTAACCCAAAAAGAACCGAGTTTATGATTGGGGGAAAGAACAAGAGATGGCTTTTCAATTGCTGAAACAGAAACTTTGTCAAACCTCTATGCTAAGTCTCCCAGAAGGAACTAATGAACCTTTAATCTATTGTGATATATTCAGAAAAGATTTGGAATGCGTACTAACGCATAGAAATAAGGTTATAGCATATGCTTCCTAACAATAAAAAACGCACGAGAAAAATTATAACATCCTTAACCCGGATTATGAGACGATTGCTTTTGCACCTAATGCATTTAAATGCTGCTTATATGCCATCAAACACACAAATTACATGAATCACAGAAGCTTATGACCTGCAATTGAACTGACAAAACCGAATATGGGATTAGGAAGACAGGTAGAGTTGTGAAACAAGTGTAATTGTGAAAACCGATGCCTTAAGATGAAGTGATAAAGTTAAACACTGGAAAGTACGGGCATTTGAAACGATTGTTTAGACAAACCTTATCGAGCAAATTCATATCGCCCAAAAGAAATCCCTAGAGCATAACCTTTAGGAAACAAAATCTTGCTTGGGGACGAGCAGAACTTCGAAAAGAAAACCGACGAAATCCTATGCTTCAAAAACCGAGGCTAGATTTCAACTCTTGATAACTTATGTGACTAATCATAAATGAACCACACATATCGGTAAATACCTGACTCGTGCTAGAATTAAAGCAGAGGATCAAAAACCCTCAGTAACATTATAACAACCAGAAACACCCAGTAGAAGTGGGAACAGATTACTATGAGCCTCATAACACACTTTTGTAAATCATTCCGAGAACACAGTGTAGTCCGGGTATTAATTGACCGGCTAACTTAAATTACACACTTTCTCCCAACCTATAACAACTAAATAATTGAAAGAATCGCCTACGATTATGTTAACGAAATTATATCTTAGCATGGCGACTCTAACCCAATTATTTCGGATCGAGATGGTCATTTCGCCTCTTATTTTTGGCAAAACTTACGAAACCGAATCGGTTTAAGCACGACCTATCATTCCCAAATAATTGATTGATCTGGACGAACTATACAGACACTGGGAGAATTACATTGCAACTGTATATTAAATCTTGGAGAAAATTAAGGCCAACATTTTCCACTGATCTAATCCTCGTATACTAATAGTTACCATAATATTCTATGAGCGACACTATAAATGGTATGATACGAGAAATAATATAAATCGTTACCTTAATAGGCTAAAAGTTAGCAACACTTAAAATGCAAAATCCAAGTTGATTCCATAAACCACAGATAAAATTCATAGAATTCAAAAACAAACTGAAACCCGCATAAGACTAATAAAAGAACTATACCGGTGTACGTAATGAATTGTTGACCTTTGAAAAGTGTTATTCGAGTTGAGAAAACTGATAAGTTGACATCAACATACATAGAACTGTACAAGGTTGTCTCGAAAATTAAACCCGGAGCTAGCATTTTGAATAAACTATCTTTAGAATCGAGTTCAATCACGATTTTAGTCCTATTGATAATTTCCTATATACCGAAACAAACAAGTGCCTTATTAACTTGGCGGAAATAATAACACCTGAACACTTACTCATAATTAAACTTTGTAAAGTACCCGTATAATAAATGAACGGAAAAATCAAATAGTTACGGCTCAACAAAATTTCACTGATCAAAGTATGGTAAAATCCACAACAGGGAATTCAATATATTTGAACACAAAAACAAATACTCTTGTTTGTCCCTAAGAAGCGTATAATTGGCATATCAAATTTTGGGGACGAAATTTCTTAACTGGGGGAGAATGTGGCATTCGTTTCAAAACCGGATGCACTTCAGAATTCACAAATCAAATAAGCGTTTAACCGCTTATTGCGTAACGAACGAACGGATAACCAAACAAGTCTGGTTATGACCCAGATATCTCGAGGGGGCATCTATAAGTGCTATACGTTTACTATAAGCTAACATATCAATATTATGGCCTTAGTACGATAGCAAACCAGTTAAACGAAAACATACTCGTTTAACTACCCGCTATGGATTTAAACGCAAAAGAGAGTTACAAAACAAGCATTGTATCATCCGTCAAGCAGAAAAAGATTTACAAAACACTTAGTGGGAATGTTTTAAGCGATTCGTGAAAATATTTTTGATTTTTACAAACGTATAGTATGTTTTATAAATTTATACAAAATTAGCCAAAAAATACTCGTTTTCGCGCTGTTTGTCTTACCCGATATATTTTTCGCGTCAAAAACCAAACCAGAAATAAATTTAGACTTGGCATTTCATGTTCAGGCACGTAAATCGAGAAAAGTGGGCCAAATGGGCCCAAAAGGGGGCCCAACAAGCCCAGCTCGCTAAAGTCGAAAAAAAAACCTTTAAGATTATTATTAGTTACTTAATAAAGAAGAAACCTTAGATATTTTGTCCATTTGTCCATTATTTTCCAGAACTTGACCCAGATTTCTCTGCTGTTCTTACACCAACCAACAAAATCTACGGTATTTTTGATTAGTTTTATCAATTTATTGCATGTTTAAACATGTTTAATTATTCCTAAACAGAGTTTGATTAACCCAAACCGGTTTTGAGTTTTAAACCGATTTGTTCACCTCTATTCCTAACCATGTAAAAATCCTAAAAATAGTCCAAAAACACATTTTGATCATACACATGGTTAGGAACCTGGTTTGATAGTTTTTTTGTTCGTAAACCCGGATTAAAGGGTTTAAACGACGTTTTTACGGTTCAAAAGTTCGGTTTAATACCCTAGCCGAAACCCTAACTTCCAAGGATGCCATATTGATGAAACATGCTTGGTTTGTGATATAGGACCGGTACTTATCTTACTAACAAGCACACGAACCCAGAAATTGGATTAAGAGAGCAAAAACGGGCGAAAACTACAAAGATAATGTCGAATTGCTCAATTACGGGCTGTTCAGGTTATGGTTGTGATGTGCATATTTTTAGGTTATAAATTTTATAGGGACATAAGGGACAATATGATTGAGTCCTTGTCCAAGTTTGGTAATATTTTGACCATCCGAGAATATTTGGCAAATTTATTACCGAATTGGGACGTTTATTTGGGAAAAATACTTAAAATGCTTGAAAAATTATCAACTTTTGTAGGTAACTCAGAATTGGTATAATATGATCACATATGAAAGTTGGGGTCATTTGGAAAACCCTAAGTATGTTTTGTGGATTCGCGTGTATTCGATTTTTCATAGTCGTTTTAGTAGACTCTGTTTTAGTAGATTCAGTATGCTTGCGGGTACCGAATGACCTGATGAAAGAATATTCTATAGTTACATCTAATAGCATCTAAAGGTTTAGGGGAGTATACAAATGCCTCCCGATTATAACATACTGTTTAAACTTATAACGGGCAAATGTCTATTCACAGGAGAGGCAGGATAAAACGGCTACCCAATGATGGGATTATATCGGAATAATTGTTGTGCAAGTTGTGAACTATTCATGATGATTATAATGTGTGCTCGGATAGACAAGGATAGTATGGTACCGTTGCGTATAGTTTCGATACTCCATGCAAGCCTATGGTAGTATGCTATGTTGATATGGAGGACAATTTGGATCTTTTATTACAAACATTGACCCTTAGCGGGTTAAAATTACTTGTCACTGGGTGACAACTTTCGATATATACATGCAAACAATGGACTTATTGGGTTAAATCTATGTACTATCCTTGGTATATGGATACAGGATTTTCGATGTGTGTGATACTATGTGCTATTTGAAATACTTGAGTGTTAACTAATGTAATTCCCTGCGTGATGAGTATAGGGGAAATTACTATTATTAAGTGAAGTATAGTCATTTATCATTATAAGATGGCCCCAAAGAAAACAAACACGTGATTTGAGGCAGTTGTCGCCGAGATGATTGTTTGCCAAACTGCAGATAGTAACTCTGACAATAGCAGCGCGATTCGCCGCCGGCATTAACACGGAAATGATAACAAATCAAATGCCGCGAATACTAATTTGGCCGCGAATACTATTTCGCCGCCTATGGTAGTGTGGTATGTTGATATGGAGGACAATTTAGATCTTTTATTACAAACATTGACCCTTACCGGGTTAAAATTACTTGTCACTGGGTGACAACTTTCTATATATACATGCAAACAATGGCCTTATTGGGCTAAATCTATGTACTATCCTTGGTATATGGATACAGGATTCGATGTGTGTGATACTATGTGCTATTTGAAATACTTGAGTATTAGCTAATGTAATTCTCTGCGTGATGAGTATAGGGGAAATTACTATTAAGTGAAGTATAGTTTTTTATCATTATAAGATGGCTCCGAAGAAAACAAACACGTGATTTGAGGCGGTTGTGGCCGAGATGATTGTTTGGCAACTGCAGATAGTAACTCTGACAATAGCAGCGTGATTCGCTACCGGCATTAACACGGAAATGAATACAAATCAAATGCCAAACACTAATTCGGCCGCAAATACTATTTCGCCGCCCAATAGTAATACAGTTACAAATGTTATTTTCTTGATAAATACGAACATTGTCACGAATAATACTCCCCTACTTAGCACTAATGCTACTACCGATAATGATAATTTCCCCCACTAAATTCCATTGGCAATAAAAATCTCTTACCGAACACGAGTACTAGTCGTAACAAAAGTGATCCTTAACAATGAGAATACTCGTTTAAACAAATTACATTGTGCAAATCTATAAATTCTAGTGGTACTAAAAGAGTAAATGGGTTAGTAAAATGAATCGAAGCAATAAAATATGTTATCAATACCAGAAATTGATCATCACATATGTGCTAGATAATGATTGAACAAATTCGGGAACAAGAGGCAACCAACCGTATGACTTGGAAAAAAATTAAAACCATTTTATTAAAACATTTTCGTCCAATGAATGAAATCTAGAAATTAGAATACGAACCCGGGAAACTAAAAATGAAAGGTGCGGATTAATTGGGATACACGAACCGTTTTAACGATCTGGCTCGACTGGTGCCATAGTTAGTAGCCCCAGAAGTAGGAACTTTAATTAATTCAGTTACCACTAAATCTTTAAAAATGCCATAACACAAGCCAGTGTGGTAGCTTTTGATTTGGTTAGAAATAGTGTTTTGAGAAAACCCGGGAAAATCATCTCGTATAAAACGAACTAATCACGAAACAGGGGTACAATAACTGTAACAAATTAAATGTGCGCGCCCTACAACTCAAAACGATACGTCGATTAACCGTAGTTCTGAACAAAAAGTATACAATGAACCTTCGCCAAGGTGTGGCTATGTAATCATTATAAAGGAATGTTGAATAAAGATACGTTACAAAAACTAGAAGATTGGATGCTATACCTGTAGCTGTGGAACCATTATAAGTGCCGTAAACAGACCGTTCTAACCTCACCCTTCCCAATTAACCTAATCGCGATCAATTCGCACACAACCTATGACGAACCTTCATGCTCATTTTGAGTGTGGAAGTACGAGACGCTTTAAAAGGAATGATTAATCACTTTATTTTCATTATTATTAATATTTTATTAGTAATAACAATAAAAATAAATAATAATATGAATATTCATAATAACTAATTTTTAGGACCCTTGCGCTGCAACAAGATCGTTAAACCGAATAAAAATAATCGTAAAAATGTTGAATCACGTATATGCGTTGTGAAATGTTTACTCGTAAAACTTAAAATAATAATCTGTACTATATATAATGCATGAGTGAAGGACCTCTTAAATTTTAAGAGGTACAATCACTATTGCATAAATTACAATCAATAATGCAAATAATTTTGAAAATCTAGGGGTAGTATAGTCTTTGCATGATGATGTACGTACAGTTAATTGTTAAACAATTTAGTTTGAAAGTTACTTACAATAGTGGTCATTAAACTTATAGGTAAGTTTTGTTAACTTATTAAATAATTACATATTTACCCCCCTTATTCTAAACTAACAGCCCCCAAGAAGTATTAACGATCATAACCTGTTTACATGTTAATATTTTTTAAAAAGAATTACATATTTACCCCCTTATTCTAAACTAACAGCCCCCAAGAAGTATTAACGATCATAACCTGTTTACATGTTAATATTTTTTAAAAAGAATTACACCATATAAACGAACATGTTATTCACTTTAATTTGATTATGGTATTGCTATACTTTTTTAATTTTAAAAAATAACATGTTACGTGATTAAGAGTCGACCTCAACGGGTAGGGTCCGGTGGGCGTGGGTCATGTGTTAGGCCGAGTTACATGTTCGCCGACAATGGTTACACGTCCGACACCGCATTACACGCATACTATATAGTCGGGTTACATGCACACTATTGTGAGGTCACCACTTACGCGTTCGATGTCATGTTTGTGCGTGTACTCTGCTGCATCGCGCGAGCACGTAGCTAGCATTGACAGTGTAGTAGTAGTTCAAATGTAATAATAGTTATATTATAATATACAAAACAATAATGGTAATTATATAATCATAATATAATAATTATAATTGAAAAATAATAATAATCATAATATAATTAAAATTATAATTACAATATAATAAAAAATATAATAATTATAATAGTAATAACAATTGTTGACTTTTTGACTTTTTCATTCCTTGAAGGAATGAAAAAAAAAACACCCATATCTAAAAGAATGAAAATCCTAAAAATGAAAGGAGTTTTATTCCTAATGGATGATCTATTCTAGAGGTGCACAAACCGGTTTAAAACTCAAAACCGGTTTGGGTTAAAACCGGTTCGGTTTGGTCAACAAAAGTCAAAACCGGTTTTAATCGGTTTCGGTTCGGGTTGAAACCGGTTTCTTACCATGTTACGATCGATTTTGGTTCGGGTTTTGATTGGTTTTTGCCCGGTTTTGGCCAGTTTCGGTTCGGTTAACTGATTTAGAACCGGTTTTGGTGGAGAAAATTATAAACCGGTTCCGAACCTACGGTTTTAATCGGTTCCTAACCGGTTTCTACATAATCGGTTTCAAACCGGTTTGGTTTAGTTTTCGGGACGGTTCAGTTATCCGGTTTATTTGCCCACTTCTAATCTATTCCATTCATGCATGGTAACCAAGCATGCTTTTGTTTTTTCATTCTTTTGAAGTGACCCATTAAATTCCCTTTTCCATTCCTTCATACCAAACACTACCTTAACAAAATCTTGATTACCAAAAAAACATAACTAATAATTAAATCAAGAAAACAAAATAAATGGGGAATAAATTGGCAAGAGTAGAGGTGCTAGGTTGGAACTCGGAAATAAGGATGGTTGTACGTTGCTTTGAATTGAATATTAAACATTTCTATTACGACCCTCCAGTTTTGTAACACCGTGAAAATATCCCATCTAATTTTGGGGTAAAAGTGCAAATTCTGAAAGATAAAGGATTAAAAATGAAAACTTTGAATAATAAGACTCATCACGCTACGCGATGGTCTCTGGGATTAAACCATCGCGCTACGCGATTATCCAAATCACACAGTTCAAGGAAAAGTGGGGCGCTGCGCTACGCGACGGTCAACCCACTATGGGCATCGCGCTACGCGATACCCCATTAAGTAATCCAAATCAACAAGTCCAACCACGTGTCGACACGTGGCGCTTGCTGGTTAATTGCGGCGTCGCGCTAAGCGACGGCCTTGGGGAAAAGGCCATCGCACTACGCGATGGTCTGCAAAACTCAACTATAAAAGGGCAGCTACGGGTTTAGCCCCATCCATCCCATTTTCACCTTCATTTCACGCACATAACCTAGGGAATTGTGCCAAGGACGTTCCGAGGTGCCGAGGGCTGTTTTCGCAAAGAAACGAGGTGTTGTTACGCTATTTAATGAGCTGCTGATCTCGTAAACGAAGTACAAGCTGAATTGTTTTTGATTTCTTAAGCTCTTAAGTTCCGCCTAGCCGATTAAGGTAGGATTAAGGTTAAGTTACTTTACTAGTTACTTTAAATGCCTAGTTACAACTTAGTTAAGGGTATATTCGTTAAACTGTTAATATTTCCAAATAATGTTTTATAAAGCAAAGACGTTGCTTCCACGTGAAGTAATGTTATCAAAACTACATTTTGACGGGCACGTAGTAACTGGAAGGGGGATATCATTAGTAGACTCTTCTTGTCTAAGGAAAGAAATTCGTACACATCCCAATCAACCGCGGGACCCGTTTGCTTACCTGGAGAAGTTTGCCAACGTGATATCCTTTATTAGGCCAAAGCGTGCTATTCCAAACGTCATACATAAATCCAAAGTATTTTCATAAAACGACTATAACTATACTGAGGTTAGGTCAGACCTAAGAGTCTGCTGATTAGACCTTGAGTCTACTAAACTGAATCAGACATCAAGTTTGCTGATTAGACCTTGAGTCTGCTGAAACTGTAACAGACTTAAAGTCTGCTGAATAATACCAACTAGGTACTTATGTATACATATTATAAATATAGGTCTGTAGCATACTGAAGCCAAGGAACTGATATTACCTACTGATTATACAAGGTGAACACGTTAACCTTTTACTGTCTGAACTGATTTTACTCTTGTAATAGACTGGTTGTTTATTACAAAGAGTTTGATACATGTTTGCATGAGATATTATCTCTAAAATCGTTATAATACAAAATAGATAATAAAAGGCAACTCAGAACGAATACACATGTGTCTGGATCCAAACATAACTGATAATTGGCATACAAAACCAAGTCAGTCACAACCAGTTCTCCATAAGGGTTACATAGCCTAGGGGAAGGTTGTCTCTGAACAGGGGCTATGTACTCGGGTAACCTTTGAATTGTGTGTGTAGGGAAGTGGTACAAATCCCGGGAATGGACAGGCATTCCTGCTGAGTTTGTGAAACAGAAAACTATGTTTTGTATTTAACGACTGTTATAAATGTTTTATCGAGTCAACGTTTCACCAGCATATAGCTGACGTGTTTTTCCCACCCTTGCAGGTAATTAGATGGTATACAAGGATTGGAGTCATCGAAGATCGCTCGAGATGTCTTGTTTTTGAATATTATAAATCCTTGTATTAATAATATCATTGTTTGTAAAACTGCAACTCGGGTGTTTAATTCCGAGTAATTTTGATAATGTAAATTAATATTTTAAAATATTCAAAGACTTCCGCTAAAATGAACCCGCTACTACTAGCACAAATTTTGGTCCTAAGTGGCCAACTGTATCGGTGAACCCAACTGAACCGGTGTACACAAACCCGGTAATCTGAATAACTTTAATAACCCGATGAATCAGATGAACCAATATCCTGTTGATTTAATCGATCCCTACTTGGCTTACGGAAACCAACCAGTATATGCTCCGGGAAGCCCCGAGATGCCAATTGAAATATCAAGTGACACTTCAGAAAGTGTTCCGCTAACTGGTACCCCAAACTACTATCCATACGATATGGAAGTTCAGAGTAGGGTAAAACAAGAAACAAGTACTGAATCCTCTAGCTGGATGAATAGTCATTCCAACCAGAGTCTGTGGCATTTTGGATCACCGCCACCAGGTGCCTAAATTCTAGCAAGACCAACTCAAGGACCGATCCATTATTCTGAGATTCCTGGTTTCACCATACCAAGGTCCTATATTGACTGAGGCTGAACAAGCAAACGAGATACGGGAGGAGGCCCGTCTCATCGAGGAGTTCTATACGAACAACCTTCCCGATGAGGAAATGCAGTCATATGTATCAAATCCTCACCTGTATCCAAAGGAAACCGCTTATCTTTTCCCTTCTGCATCTGCACCCGTAGGATATCCTAACCCTCCGAACTCAATAATGGATGAACTAAGAAACTAGAGGGTTAAGAAGAAAAAGATAAGCAACAAGATCATCAAGATGTGTGATAAAATGAAGAACCTAGTTAAGAAATGGGCCAAGGATTTGGATTATATAAATGTTGTTGTTTAAACATGTTGTATTTTTCTATCCTTATGTACTGTTATGAATAAAAGCCTGTGTTTTATGTTTTA
Source organism: Bidens hawaiensis (assembly GCF_021521415.1). Taxonomy (NCBI): domain Eukaryota; kingdom Viridiplantae; phylum Streptophyta; class Magnoliopsida; order Asterales; family Asteraceae; genus Bidens; species Bidens hawaiensis. Next base: position 86,247 of record NW_027499230.1, read on the forward strand.
AATCCATGTATTTATATGATTCACAGAATGTCTGAATAACAAGAAACCCGAGTAAGTCGAGGGAGTCAAGCTAACAAAGCGAAGACCCCTGAAAATAATAATAATTCAACACCAGAAGAATATATTGGAGGTATACGTGATATGATAAAAGAAACAGTTTCCCCGTTAATCAAAGAAGCTGTAACTCCATTGATAAAGATGGTGCAAGACCACACGGCTAATTCTAAAAGTTAGCCAAAATAAAATCAGTAAAACAAACGCATCCAAGCCATAGCATATTGGTACATTCAAAAAGCAAAGTAACTAAAAAGACAAAAGATGAGGAGGAAAAGAAACAAGAAGGCTATGAAAGTTCTACTGCTGAACACGTCCTGAGTAAAACAAAAAGAGCAAAAGATAGCATGGGATGTACCTTCAAAGATTTTCAAGTGTATAAACCAAAAGAATTCTATGGAGATAAAGGAGCAATAACTACTCTCAGATGGATTGAGGAAATGGAATCCATAGTGATCATAAGTAAATGCACCGAGGAGGAAAGTATCCAGTACTATTCTTAGATGTTCAAAGGAGAGGCGCTGGAGTGGTGGAATACGTTAATTGAGATCAAGGGAAGGAGTAACATGTATAACCTGGAATGGAAGACTTTTAAAGAGTTAATCAAGCAAAGATTCTGTCCGATTCATGAGGTGGATCAAATCCAAACTAAGCATTGGAATCACAAGGTCACTGGTACGAATATCAAGGAATATAACACTAAATTCCTTGAGTATTGTCGACTTGTATCGCATTTGGTCACGCCCGAATATAACAAGGTGATGCGGTATATTTATGGGTTACCAAAAGAAATACGTGATCATGTAAGATCACACATGCCTGCTACCATTGAGTCTGCTGTTGAACTAGTAGGATATTTAATGGAATGTATGATCAGAAATAAGGATGAAGAGAAGAAGAGTGTATTGGAGAAGAAGAGGGAGAATGATAAGAAGAGAAGGTTTGAGAAAGGGAAGGAAAGGTTGAATGTGTTTAATCGGCCGATGTGTAAAAATTGGGGTAAGAAGCACGAGGGCAGATGTTTGAAGCCTGCACCTAAGACTGATGTACGCAAGTTTGATCCGTTCTCGACTTGCAATTTCTGTAAGAGGCCAGGACACAAGGAGGAGGATTGTAGGAAAAAGTTGATTGTTTGTTTTGAGTGTGGTGAAAAGGATCACTTCAGTGTAGAATGCACGAAGAAGAAACAGGTAGCTGCAGGTGCTAGTGGTAGTGGTGCCAGGAATGAGGGGAGAAAGGGAAATGCCTGTGCTTTCATGCTTAACACTCAAAAGGCGGGAGAATTACCAGATGTAATCACTGGTACGTTTCTTATCAATAACGTTTATGCTAGAGTATTGTTTGATTCAGGCGCTAATCAAAGTTTTATAGATTATAAATTCTGTGATCTATTGAATGAACCTCTAGCTAAGTTAAATAATCAATATGAAGTAGAAACAGCTAATGGATCTTTAATTAAAATATCTGAAATATTAAGTAGTTATATTTCCTTAGCCGGACATGATATGCCAGTTGTAACACCCCGTAACCGCAGCGGAAACGTAAACGGGATGCAACAAACACATCTGATATCAACAGCATTGCTTATAAAGAAAACACCACTACAATAATTTAAACGTATTACATTGTTCCGAGTTTCGTTACCGACTAGGCGTTATCACATAAGTTTTACCAATAGTACGTTAACATGTTTAAAACAAAATATAGACCCTTAAGCTTCCACAAAATAGCACACATCATCAAGCACGTATCACTCATTCCAATTTGGGTGTACCTAGAACGCATGTAAAGAAAACGGGTCAACTACGAATAGTTGGTGAGTTTCACTAATTTAAATAAAACATGACAAATCATTTTAATAATCATAAATTAATGATGTAATTATGCTGAGCCTACAAGTGAAAACTATGTTAACCCAGAAACACATTTAATAACCTCTGGGGACACTGTTAACCCAGAAATACATTTAATAACCTCTGGGGACACTGTTAACCCAGAAATACATTTAATAGCCTCTGGGGACACTGTTAACCCAGAAATACATTTAATAACCTCTGGGGACACTGTTAACCCAGAAATACATTTAATAACCTCTGGGGACACTGTTAACCCAGAACACTGTTTCGGGCCTTACAATATTAGCAACTCAGACAATTACCATCTTAATACATTACCGTACGATTCCCGTACAATAAACATTATATAAATACATTCATTTCCATGCGATCGGCATGTACTTAAACACTTTGATAAAAACATGCTTTCCGCCCCGGGAAAATATTTAAAACAGTTCAATAAAAAGGGGCTCGTGAAACTCACCTTTTTGTGAGCAAAGATGTAATACTGTGCACGGCTACCTGTCCGGATCTGTAATACGATCCCTAAGTCGTTACTACACAATTTCTATTAATATAACTTAAATTCGTGTTAACCGGTACGTCTGGGGACACTGTTAACCCAGTACCGTACCCGATCCGGGGACAATGTTAACCCCGAAACACTTCTCAGGACTTAGATTGTGATATCACTTAGAGTTCTTTAGTCAAAATTACCATTAGTTTGTTTTCTCTTTTTGCGTGCCTAGCACGGTTAACCGTCTTTATGTTTTCAAAAATGAGTTTGGTCACATACGACCTGAAAATAGTTGTTACTGATATTTTAATTAAAGTGGTGAAATTAGAGCTCGGTTTAGACACCCCGTTTGGCCGCGTGGCCCGTTTCCGTCTTTAGTATACCGGAAACTGCTAAATCGGGTAAAATTACCCAAATCATCCGAATTACTTTCGGATGACTTATTTTTACTTGATTAACTTAGTTTCATGAAAATAGTCCATTTTTAGGGTTTTTATACACCAGTCAGCTCGCTTAGGCGAACTTTGCCGGTTTACATGTTTTAAGCTTTAAAAGTTTGTTTTTAAGTTCCATTTAGCACAAATAAATATCCGTTTAGTCTCGGATCTTGAAATTTTGCACAATTTAGTTTTTGACAGTAAGGAATTTTATAAAATATTTCCAGATTTAATTTCTATATTTAACATTTATTTATCTATTTTTAAACGTCATTTAAACACCAAATATGTCGAAAATACCAAATGACCTTAGAAAAATCCCAAATTTTTCTGGGATGACCCCTGACATCCACATAGTCCCCTGTAATTTTTCCAGAACCAAAATCTCATTTTTCATGCCATTTTCACCAAAACCGAGCTAGAAAACCCTAGAACTCATTTTACCGAAAAGCCCACTTAGGCTTCTCCAATGGACCTGAAATTTTGTGTGTGACTTTTATATTTTATAAAAAGCTTATCTAAATTTTTCCAGAATTTTTCATGATGTTTAGCTATTTTTCACCATTTTTAGCCAAAACCGAGCATTAAATTCACCAAATATTCATCCTTTATCCAAAAATTACCAAAATTTCACAGATCTCATATTTTCATGTGTAGATCATCTCTGTGAAATTTCATGACTCAACTCTAAGTCTACCACAATCTGTCCAAATCTTACAAATCATACGAAAAACCGAACTACCTTGTGTTTCTAGCTTTAGATCGCAAAGATCTTGCTTTCTAGCCTTTGCTAGCAACTAGATACAACACCTACAAGCACAACAACACCACACCAAGCAAGTTATACCCACAATCAAGCCATTTCTTTCATGGTTTCGGTTAAGACATCAAAACAAAGATTTTAACCGTAAAAATTCGTTTTTGACTCTTTTAACTCCTTTCTTGGACCAAGATCCCTTGTATAACTTGTATACATCACTTGATCATGCAAGAATCGGTTTCATCTCGGGTTTTCACCCATTTTTCACTTGAAACCTCATTTTCTCAAGATCTTGGAATTAAAAAGCAAGATCAAACCGTAATAACATGTTTATACCTTGTGGATCTTCTTAAAAATCAAAGGTTTTTGGTTGAATGTGTAAAGGATGGAGAGAAATGTGGAGTTGTGATTTTAGAAAAAAGAAAATGAAGTGTGTATGTGTGTGATGGGGGACCGATCGGTCCTAGTAGTGGTGTGGGGTGGGGCCCACATCTCCAACCTTGGCCACACATTTGGATTGTGTAATCCGGATAATGTTGTGGATAATCTGGTTCAGTTCGTTTTTCGGTTAAACACTTAATTCGGCTTAAAACGAGGCTAAAACGGTCGTTTTTCGGCTTAAAAATAAAATTTATATAAAACCGATTTAAAAACTTTAACAAACTTAAACCATGACATTTATTGACTCAACACATCATATTGTCGGTCATTGTGCATCTTTTTCGGCTTGATCGATCTTCTCTTGCTTGGTTTGATGTTAAAGGTTTCGTTTATCGTACCGACGTACCAATAACTCGAAATCCTTTTTCTGTGCTATAATTCACTTATCCCGTAGCCTTAATACTTCGTAAACCTTACTAAACATCATATATTTCGTCTATAATGTAATCCCCGATTCGATCGGGTTTCAATAATCGTTCATCGGTTAATCGTAATTCCAATACGACTAGCTGTACATTCGAGTATAATTCATACTTGTGAATCTTATATACTCGTATAAACACATTATAATTTATATATTCAGTATTAAATAACACATAAATGGTATATTCCGGCTAGGGTATACCTGAATTTGCCGGAATCGTTACACCAGTTCAATTATTACCTATGGAGTTAGCTGGATTTGATGTTATCCTAGTAATGGATTGGTTAGCCGTCAACCAAGCCCGAATATTATGTAATGAAAAAGCTATTGAAATCTTAACTCCAAATAGGAAAACTTTTCGAATAGCTGGCGATAAAGATTCTGGTAGAATTAGAATTATTTCAAAAATAAAGGCAAGTCACTGCTTGGGTATAGGTTGCTTAGCTTTTATGGCTTATGTAACCAAGGAACATGAGTCTAAGAAAATAGAAGAGGTCTCAATTGTCTCTGAATTCAAGGATGTATTTCCTGATGAGTTACCTGGAATTCCACCGGATCGAGAAGTTGAGTTCAAAATAGATTTAGTTCTTGGAACGGCTCTAATTGCTAAATCTCCTTATAGATTAGCACCAACCGAAATGAAAGAATTAAAGAAGCAATTGGATGAATTATTGGAGAAGGGATTTATTTGGCCGAGTTCTTCACCTTGGGGAGCTCCAATTCTGTTTGTAAATAAGAAAGACGGATCCATGAGAATGTGTATCGACTACCGAGAATTGAATAAAGTGACGATCAAAAATCGATACCCACTCCCAAGAATAGATGATCTCTTCGATCAGCTACAAGGGGCTAATTGTTTTTCCAAAATTGATCTAAGATCCGGGTATCATCAATTGAAAGTTCAAGAAGAAGACATATCCAAGACAACATTTAGAACCCGATACGGGCATTATGAGTTCACCGTTATGCCTTTCGGACTCACTAATGCTCCGGCAGCATTTATGGATATGATGAATCGAATCTGTAAGCCATATTTGGACAAATTTGTTATCGTGTTCATTGATGACATTCTAATATATTCCAAGACGAAAGAAGAACATCAAGCTCATTTGAAGACCATACTGGAAACGTTAAGGAAAGAAAAGCTTTATGCGAAATTTTCTAAGTGTGAGTTCTGGCTGTCCGAAGTACAATTTCTTGGACATATTGTAAACGAGAAAGGAATTCAAGTAGATCCAGCCAAGATAGAAGCTATTATAAAATGGGAGAAACCCAAGACCCCAACGCAAGTTCGAAGTTTTCTAGGGTTAGCCGGTTACTATAGAAGATTCATACAAAATTTTTCTAGAATAGCGGTTCCATTGACTTCATTAACCCGAAAATGTGTTAAATCTGAATGGGGACATAAATTAACAAATGCACCGGTCTTAGCCTTACCTGAAGGGCAAGATAACTTCATTGTATATTGTGATGCTTCACATACAGGAATGGGATGTGTTTGATGCAAGGGAAGAAGGTAATTGCTTATGCTTCACGACAGTTAAAAGTTCATGAAAAGAATTACACCACACATGATCTTGAACTTGGAGCTATAATTTTCGCTTTGAAATTATGGCGACATTATTTATATGGTGTAAAATTTACCATCTATACTGATCACAAAAGTTTGAAACATATATTTGATCAGAAAGAATTGAACATGAGACAAAGGCGATGGATGGAGATATTGAATGATTATGATTGTGAAATAGTTTACCATGAAGGTAAAGCTAATGTAAGAGCTGATGCTTTAAGTAGAAAAGAACATGAAAAGCCAAAAAGAGTACGAGCTTTGAGGTTAGAACTCAAAATTGATTTATTAACCGAAATTAAGGAAGCTCAGAAGTTAGCACTAGAATAGGAGAATATAAAGGCCGAAAAAGAAAATGGTACAATAGATCAGTAGGTAAAAGGCGATGATGAAATACTCAGATTGGGGAAAAGAATCTGGGTGCCGATGGTTGGAAGTTTACGGGAGAAAATCTTAGAAGAAGCTCACAAATCCAAGTATATGATGCATCCGGGTAGTGATAAGATGTATCATAATCTTAAGGATGATTATTGGTGGATTGGAATGAAGAAAGAAATTGCCTTGTATGTGGCTAAATGTTTAACATGTTCAAAGGTCAAGGCCGAGCATCAAAAGCCATCAGGTTTGTTGACACAACCAGAAATCCCAATTTGGAAATAGGACATAATTACCATGGATTTTATTATGAAATTACCTAAGACGTCACGACAAAATGATGCTATCTGGGTCATTGTTGATAGATTGACCAAATCAGCCCATTTCATTCCGATTCAAGAAACATATAGCATGGATAAATTGGCACAACTATATGTGGAAAACATTGTAGCATTACACGGCGTGCCATTGTCGATAATATCCGATAGAGACAGTCGTTTTACCTCCAACTTCTGGAGAAGTTTTCAAAAGGCGATGAGTACGCGTTTAAATTGATGTACTGCTTATCACCCACAGACAGATGGACAAAGTGAAAGAACAATTCAGACTTTAGAAGATATGCTTCGCGCTTGTGTTATAGATCTAGGTGGTAGTTGGGATACTCAACTATCTTTGATGGAGTTTTCATATAACAATATTATCACACAAGCATACAAATGGCACCATACGAAGCATTATACGGACGGAAATGTAGAACACATGTGTGTTGGTCTGAAATTGGTGATAATCAGTTATCAGGTCCCGAGATTTTTCAACGAACAACCGATCAAGTGATTCAAATCCGAGAAAGATTGAAAGCAGCACGTGACAGACAGAAGAGTTATGCTGACGTAAGACAAAAACCGTTGGAATTCAAACAAGAAGACAAAGTGTTGCTCAAAGTATCACCTTGGAAAGGTGTGGTTCATTTTGGAAAGAAAGGGAAGTTAAGTCCGCGTTTTGTTGGACCTTTCAAGATTGTTAAAAGAATAGGTCCTGTAGCTTATCATCTTGAGTTACCCGAATAGATGCAAGGAATCCATGACGTGTTTCACGTATCGAGTCTATGGAAATGTTTAGTGGATGAGACACTTGCTATGCCTCTAAAAGACGTACAAGTTAATGAAAAACTCAAATTTGTAGAAAAGCCGATACGGATTGAAGATAGCCAAACAAAGTTCTTAAAACGCAAAAGGTTGAAATTGGTAAAAGTAAGATGGAATTCCCGACGTGGTCCGGAATTCACTTGGGAACTTGAATCCGAGATAAAACGAAAATATCCACAACTCTTTACATGAATCTCGAGGACGAGATTTCTCTAAAGGTGGGGAGGATGTAACACCGTGAAAATACCCCATCTAATTTTGGGCTAAAAGTGCAAATTATGAAAGATAAAGGATTAAAAATGAAAATTTTAATAATAAGACTCATCGCGCTACGCGATGGTCTCTGGGATTAAACCATCGCGCTACGCGATTATCCAAATCACACAGTTCAAGGAAAAGTGGGGCGTCGCGCTACGCGACGATCAACCGACTATGGGCATCGCGCTACGTGATACCCTGTTAAGTAATCCAAATCCACGGGTCCAACCACGTGTCGACACGTGGTGCTTGCTGGTCAATTGTGGCGTCACGCTACGCGACGGCCTTGGGGAAAAGGCCATCGCGCTATGCGATGGTCTGCAAAACTCAACTATAAAAGGGCAGCTACGGGTTCAGCCCCATCCATCCCATTTTCACCTTCATTTCACGCACATAACCTAGGGAATTGTGCCAAGGACGTTCCGAGGTGCCGAGGGCTGTTTTCGCAAAGAAACGAGGTGTTGTTACGCTATTTAATGAGCTGCTGATCTCGTAAACGAAGTACAAGCTGAATTGTTGTTGATTTCTTAAGCTCTTAAGTTCCGCCTAGCCGATTAAGGTAGGATTAAGGTTAAGTTACTTTACTAGTTACTTTAAATGCCTAGTTACAACTTAGTTAAGGGTATAGTCATTAAACTGTTAATATTTTCCAAATAATGTTTTATAAAGCAAAGACGTTGCTTCCAAGTGAAGTAATGTTAACAAAACTATATTTTGACGGGCACGTAGTAACTGGAAGAGGGATATTATTAGTAGACTCTTCTTGTCTAAGGAGAGCAATTCTTACACATCCCAATCAACCGCGGGACCCGTTTGCTTACCTGGAGAAGTTTGCCAGCGTGATATCCTTTATTAGGCCAAAGCGTGCTATTCCAAACGTCATACGTAAATCCAAAGTATTTTCATAAAACGATTATAACTATACTAAGGTTAGGTCAGACCTAAGAGTCTGCTGATTAGACCTCGAGTCTGCTGAACTGAATCAGACTTCAAGTCTGCTGATCAGACCTCGAGTCTGCTGAAACTGTAACAGACTTAAAGTCTGCTGAATAATACCAACTAGGTACTTATGCATACCTATTATAAATATAGGTCTGTAGCATACTGAAGCCAAGGAACTGATATTACCTACTGATTATACAATGTGAACACGTTAACCTTTTACTGTCTGAACTAATTTTACTCTTGTAATAGACTGGTTGTTTATTACAAAGAGTCTGATACATGTTTGCATGAGATATTATCTCGAAAATCGTTATAATACAAAATAGATAATAAAAAGCAACTAAGACCGAATACACATGTGTCTGGATCCAAACATAACTGATAATTGGCATACAAAACCAAGTCAGTCATAACCAATTCTCCATAAGGGTTACATAGCCTAGGGGAAGGTTGTCTCCGAACAGGGGCTATGTACTCGGGGAACCTTTGAATTGTGTGTGTAGGGCAGTGCTACAAATCCCGGGAATGGACAGGCATTCATGTTGAGTTTGTGAAACAGAAAACTATGTTTTGTATTTAACGACTGTTATAAATGTTTTATCGAGTCAACGTTTCACCAGCATATAGCTGACGTGTTTTTCCCACCCTTGCAGGTAATTAGATGGTATACAAGGATTGGAGTCATAGAAGATCGCTCGAGATGGCTTGTTTTTTAATATTGTAAATCCTTGTATTAATAATATCACTGTTTGTAAAACTGCAACTCGGGTGTTTAATTCCCGAGTAAATTTGATAATGTAAATTACTATTTTAAAATATTTAAAAACTTCCGCTAAAATGAACCCGCTACTATGATATATTTACAAAACAGGTACCAACTGTTGGTCACATCTCTAGGCCCTGGATCGGGGTGTGACAAGTTTAAAACTTTTTGTTTCGTCACTGGTGGCAGATAACGCAAGCCGATTACTGAATCGCCACTAAACTCGTAAGGGTGGTGCCGGTGTTTCCATGGAATTAGATAGTTAGTACCCAGAAAAGTTAGTTGAGTGGTGTCCCACCCTTACTTAATTCATATGTAATGGGCCATTATATATTAGTGGGTGAAGTCTCTATACGATCCCTCGGTTATAAGGACGTACACGTTTTTACAAGGGTGTTTGGGATTGATTATTTTCACCAACTTACAACTTATTAAACTTTTGAAAAGTAATAAGGTGTTTTTGATTGCTTATATTATGAGAGAATAAGTTTAATAAGTTACAGTGTTATAACTTATTAACTTAATAAAAAGTTATATTGAGGTAAAATAAGGAATCCCAAGCACCACCTACAGTGCGACCCATATGTATCTTAATTAGAGGTGACAATATGAATGGGTTGGATTGGATTTAGGTGGTGGGTTAGAATGGTTTTGGGTCAGGATGGGTATGGGTTAGGATGGATTCTTAAAACAGAGGGTTAGGATGGGTATGAGTCAAGATGGGTAAAGTTAATCCATCTTGACCCAAGTAAATGTTAAAAATGCAAAGTGTTTCAAAAACCTCTCAAAAAATATTCAAAAAATTTAATAAAAAATTAATAACTCAAAATATAATTCAAAAACGCAAAAAATAAAATAGCTAAAATGTCTCCGCCGTTGTCCTCGTTCTTAAAATAAAGAAAAAAAAGAAAAAACCCGGTTTCATCTCAGTTCAGGTTTGTTTTTTTTTGGTTCATTTTTGCTTTTTTTTTCGTTTTGGTATCGGTTTCAATGTTTTTGGTTTTTGTTCGGTTTCGATTTCTATGTTTTATTTGGTTTAGGATAGGTATGAGTCAAGATGGGAAAATTTAACTCATTTTCAACTAAGTAAATGTTAAAATACAAAGGATTTCAAAAACCCCTCAAAAAAATATTCAAAATTTTTTTTAAAAATAATAACTCAAAAATATAAATTGAAAACGCAAAAAGTAAAATAACTAAAATGTTCTCCCCGTCTTCCTCGTTTCATAAAAAACTCGTTTTTGTCTTGGTTTAGGTTCGGTTTTTTCATTTTTTTTACCGCTTCAGTTTTGCTTTTTTTCATTTCGGTCAGTTTCGGTATATGTTCGGTTTCAATGATTTCGGTTCTGATTTCTCGGTTTCTATTTGGTTCAGTGGGTTTTGTTTGAAATAAAATTGGATAAAGCTTGTTTTAGTCCATTCTAACCCATAAACAAACCCATTCTAACCTATAAACAAAAGTCACTAGCATTTTCCCAACCCATCTTGACCTTCTTACAAAATTCTTTTGATCTATCCTGACCCATCTCAATTTTAAAAGTTATCCAAATTTGCCACACCCCAACCTAAGGCGGAAATGTCGGGGCGTGATCAAATTGCTCACAGCTCGAAGATACTATCATAAATATAAATGACAATATCTAATTAATGATTTTATTCAAAGGATACACACAATATCCAAATATAGCAAAACAATTCACACAAATGAATATAACAAATTTAAATTATGTTTGTCTTTGATAAAACTCTAAGGTCTTTCTAAATGTCCATACTTTAACTTCAATTCACTAGATACTGCATATGCGTAGAAAACATAGTTTGTCAACAACACATATTGAGTGAGTTTATCACCAGTTTTGCAATAAAATAATGTTAATATATTAAATAAGAGAAATAAGCAAAATGTAATAAATGCGTTAATGAAATCAAACCATGAGCAAATAAGTTGTCGATTAAACCATTGCCAAGCGAATCGGGCGCCAGTAAATCAACCATGAGCAAATAATAATATGACCGTTGCCAAGCGAATCTAGCGGTGGTCAATAATAATGAGAACTCAATACATGGGGATATACGAGACCTCTCCGAGCACGAATGCGCACATAAACAAGTAAGCACATAAGAAGTATATTTGATTAATCACACACAATTACGCGTTAGCTATTTTTGATATATATATATATATATATAATATGATATAGACATATGTCCCCAAAACATTGTGAAATTGAGTAAAATAGGGGAATGATAAAACTCACCTTAGATTATAGGCAAGTGATTAATAATTAAGATAAACGAAATAAAGATTAGGGGAGTCATGCACTACGCGTCGAACGAGATTAATGATAAGAACCTGAAACTTTGAGATATGATAATATAGGTAAAAACGAACTCGTGGCCGCTGCAATCAATCTAAACGAACGTTTAGAACCCAAGTTACATTATATTTAAGATTTTTAAGCGAGCTGGTACTGACCATAATCCGAAAAGCGATTCGGAAGTCGGGTTTTGGTCAGTAGCCTTAAAATTTTGTTACAAGAATAAAAGTCTTCTGGACCGAACGTTGAATCCCACCAGAAGTATGAGAAAATGGATAGTCAAAGTTATTGACTATTTTGCCCTTAAACGAGTTTGAATCTAATTGACCCGTCAATACCCCTCAATCTCAAAAATTGATTAAGGGGTTATCGACAAGTGAGTATTAATGAACGTTTGATCAGTTAACAACTTACTCGGAATATACTTAGATTAACGGGAAATCAAGGTCAAAAATGATAGAACCGGTAAAGTCAAACTGCAGCTAACGAATCTTCACTTAAACGAGCAATAACGAGTAAGAAACGTCGGGTATAGGGTATGTGACGGCTGGAAATACTTGAGTTCAGTAAACTCTAGGGTTTGTAGTTATGAGGTATTTATATAAGGGTTAAATCAACTTGCTGGACAAGAAACTAGTCGATTTTGGTAACTGAATCATACAATTAAGGATGAAATCGGGTCTTGAATCCATCGATATATTGATATAATTACAGAGTATGAACCTAGACATCATTCCCTAGTATATACAATAACTTGTTGCTCAATTTTCGTGATTAAGGGTAGATTAGGGAAAGATTTAGCATTAAACGAAGATCAAACTAAAAATTAGCTGATCTGACCGGGTTTCGAGTCGCGCGAAGGATTAACCCCTCATCCTTTGCTCCGAGCGAACGGGTGTATTTTCACCAGATTTTCATTTTTGGCAGTTTTAGTCCCTGTAGTTTCAAAAATGCATTTGTAAGCGATTTTAAGAGTTTCTAAGGGATATTTGACACTAATGAAAGTTAAGGAAATATAAAATAAAATAAAAATAATTATTTCACTAATAGTTGCATGGTTTTATTAATAAGAAAGATCCGAATAATGTTCGTAACCCGATAAACGAATACAAATATGAGTACGGAAAACCCGAAATGTTACAATATTGACCCAAACAACCTATTTGGGTTTGTTTGCCGCCCTTAGAGCATTCTCATCCTATCCATTATATTGTACCCCATATTTAAATTTTAAAAGAATTTACTAAAAACTAACTTCAACCCATCCATCCTTTGTTTACCTCAACCCTAAATTATAAAAAGTTGCTATACCACTTTTTATATATAAAAAGTTACTATTCACCACTCTTTAAATTTGTGTGAGTATATGAAAACAAGAAATATGATAAAATAATTGTTTGTGAGTAAGATGAAGATAAAGATGATGGATGGGTTGTGGAAGATTTTTAAAAATGAGTATTAAATTTTAAATGGTATGAATTTAGTTAAATTATAGGGTAAAAAATAATAGATGGAATGTGAATGCTCTTAGTCTTAATTCTTAAGTGGTAACAATTGAAGATGCATTATTGTTATACATGTTTTTTATTTGGAAAGGTGATAATGATGTGATGGAAAATACTCCTTAGAGCATTCAAAATTCATTTTCCAAATTAAGTGAGGGGATTCTTTATTTTTTAAAGATGGTTAAAAGTGGTTGTGAGATGAAGAAAGGAAAAATGTTACTGTTCATGGTTAAATTTGAAGAAATATACTGTTCATTTTTATAATTTTTTTAATGTTTTTTGAAAGTGATTGTAAGTGAAGAGAGAGAACATGTAATAATAAAAGTATAAAAACGTATTGTTTAATTAAAAATACGAGAGAAAAGATGATATTTTTAGTATAATTATATAGATAATTATGAAGAATAAATTAAGAATGATTTTAAGCGGTATTAACCATTAGTCATGAGCTTATATAGTTAATTTGATGTTAGATAGGTTTAAAATTAAGTATACGCCTATGATGTTAAATAGAGGGTGACAAAACACATAAAGAGAACACACAGCCAGATAAAAACGAGTAACTGTAGAGTGAAAGTGTGCAGTCATCATCCTCTGATTTTTATGGGAAAAGAACTTGTGCAAGTGACGAGGGTATTTTTGACCATTTCATTACACACTGTTTCTTCTTCTCTTTAGGATTTAATGACACTTCTACTGTTCTGACTTGCCCCATTTCCTAGATTGCCCTCTCTCACACAGTCACTCTGTGTTCATTTACCATTTTATTACGCTACCCTCCACACCCTCAACTTTACTTAATTAGTCCATCAAATTTATCTACATTTATTTTTTATTAAGTTTAACGTCTTCCAATCTTATACATTAGACTACTTGTTGTGGTCCGTGAGCGGAGCCGTGAAGGGGTGGATCGAGCCACGTAGATGGCGCACACCATACCGGCATCTCGCCAGCCTTGTTGCAAACGGACTCCCAAACCACTTCTATTCTCGGAGCCCACGGAGCGGTATATGAAGAATGGCTTTTTGGTCGCGAGCCACCGTGAGCGAGGTCGTGGCTGGTGAAGAGAGAAGAAGGAAGATGGTCTTGCGTCTAGTCTCCCAATCTCTCATAACCACCCGGTGCCGCCGATACTAAATAATGGGGCGAAATCGAACCTGGGCGACATGGAACACCAAGTCTCTCACTTACCACTCCCCCACCAGCCCTATCACCTACTTTGCTCTTTGTTTAATTGGTATTTATTTAAATATAATGTGTGTGCATCTTGTGGAACAAGACAGACTTGAGCTGGAATTAAAATTGGCCCACACTCGATGGTTCTTTCAAGTTTTTGTCCACGAATTATTATTATTGGCAAATACTACCGCTTTAATGGGGTTAAGTTTTTTCATTTCAAACAGTGCCGACAAGACTAACTGGAGATGCTCTAAAAGTGAGTGAGAAGATATATACCGAAAATAATGTAAATTGAAGAAAATAAAGGGCACATAAGAAAAAAAAAGGTAAATAGACGAAAAAAAACTATAAGATGCACAAATATCGTATTATTATGTGAAAACATGCAATACATTAAATTGTGGTAGCAATGTCATATTAACTTATTCAAACTGCACACTAAACCAATAAGGCCAAAACAATTTCCAAACAGCGTCAACTTATCAGTTAATGACATGTTCATCGTAAAATGATATTAGTGTCAGTTACAACAGCATTAAAATATTAAGTAATAAGGTAATTCTCACATCCGCTACAATCATATCATGGTAGCAATGTCATATTAACTTGTTCAAACTGCACACTAAACCAATAAGGCCAAAACAATTTCTAAACAGCGTCAACTTATCAGTTAATAACATGCTCATCGTAAAATGATATTAGTGTCAGTTACAACAGCATTAAAATATTAAATAATAAGGTAATTCTCACATGCGCTACAATCATTTCGTCATATATTAAAAGGAATACTTATACGAGTAGAACCCAATTACGATACTTATGAAACGAGGGTTTTACGTCATTAATAAGTAAAGTTAGTTAACTTTTATATATAGTGCCACTAACCTAGCTAACGTACATAAAAGAAAAGGACGCCTGTAGCTGACTTTTGTGGCACGGCGATCATTAAGATGAAGGGGTGAGTCCTATAAAGACTCGGCCACCGCCCCACGGTTACCCCCACATTTTCTAACACCCTTCCATTTTTATTAGTTGGGTATGTTTCTGTCGTTTTCAATTCCATATTTTTATTTTATTTGATTTGATTGATAAAAAAAACATTATCATGCAACATGATTTTTTTTTGATGACTTTGTCGGTCGAATTATGAACACATTTATGTTTCTTTTTATCCAATTATTCGTCCTTTAAATAAATATAAACAAACAATTATTAGCTTAAATATTATAGTTAAAAGATTAATAAAATACCGGGAATGTTTGATTAAATAGGACGATCGGCTGCTATACCTTTTCAATTACTAGTAACTAGTATTGTACCCGGCGCATGGTGATGGGGCAGTTGGTAAAACCTCAATGTTGAAACCGGTGCTGGTAAAACCCGAGCGTTGGTAAAGCTCGAGCGTTACGTCGGTGAGTCAACGGGAATTAAGTCAGTATCGTTTACGTTCGTTATGGTATAGACACCATTGATAAAACCTTAGCCTTAAATCCAAAAAATATATTCGTCAAATTAACATATAAAAAATAAATTATTTAAAACGATGTTTGTTTGGTCGGTAAACATGGGTGGTGGTAAAACTCAAGCGTTGTCAGTCCGGTGCATTGAGACGGTAACTGACACGAATTCGGACGGTTTTAGCTATGTTCGTTATGGTACCGAAGCTACAAAAGGGAAAATATAAAAATTGACTGGACCAAAGGGTGGTGTCGGTCGGTAAACCCGGATGATGGTAAAACCCGAGTGTTGTCAGCCCCGGGCGATGCGGCAACAAGTCTAGGCGAATTTGGTCGGTTTCCCACGTCTGTTACTTTATCGGAATTAAAACAAACAAAAAAAATTGTCGTTCGGTTAGTACAGAAACGAAAAAAAAACAAATTGCTATGGACAAGAAAGGTGCTGTCGTTCGGTCGGCTTCCGTTATGCGCGTTAGGGTACCGAAACGGAAAAAAAACAAATTTTTATGGACAAATAAGGTGTCGCCAAGTGATCCAATGGGTCACTCGCATATACTAACAAAAAATAATATTGTACTTATCTTTGTTCATTTTGACTCATGGGTTTATATCAGGTGGCTCCATGCCATGTGCTGGAGCTCATGAGACCATTTGAACACCTCTCCCTCCCCCCTCGATCTCCATGGCCGCGTGTGACGAGATGCAAATGAGAGGGGTCACACGATTCATTTGGGACTCTCCCACTTTATACATGAGTATGTTGTATTTTACTAATATAAATAAATAGAATGGTGGAGAATGAGGAGCATACTTAGTCCGTCCCCTATTACTAGGGCCGTCATTACTATCTCTATAATTACATTAACAATTACTATATGTATCTCTCATGTTTAATTTAATAATATTTTTTTTACATTTATCATTACAGTTTTCTTTCATTTCTACTCACAACTAATTCAATAAATATTAAAAAATAAATAGGGGCAAACAAAGTTTCTCAAAATTTACAAAAAATCACTAAATTTAGAGGATGAGTTGAAAATGTTCTACTATGGATTAAGTGGTTGGATTGAGTGATAAAAGGAAAAACCGAGGTAATACTAACGTGACGAATGATGAAAAATGGAAAGTATTTGATAGGCTTATGTGTTAATATTCTCTGATCCGTGTAAATTAATTTCCCGACAAAAAAAAAATGATTGATTTTATTACTTTTTTTATGTCAAATGGTAGCAATATGCTATCAAGTATTTGACATGTGCATTGACTTGGTGTAACAATCAATAAAAATTCAAAATAAATCATTTTTACAATTTGATTTATGGATCCATTCAAGATAAAGTTTTTTTTTTCAACCTTTATTTGAGGTAAAATCACGATGGAGATGTGCTCTTTTGAATTCTCATACACTAAATAAATATACTGTGTGTACTTTAACAACAAATATGAAGAAGTTCGATATACTTTGGAATATTTTTGTTAGATAAGGTCAACTAGCATGAAATCAATTATGAATAGAAGTTATGAAAATTGAATTTTAATAACTTCAACTGAATTTTATTGGCCGGTAATAATCACAACTGAGAATATTCTCGCTGGTGGTCCGAACTTTTAAAAATTTACTCTTATTGGACATCCATTAAAAAAAACTTAACGACGTTAAGTTTTATCCGAATTTCAAACTGATGTTTTAAGGCTTTTAATCGGAAGGAGGATAGAAGTCGATTAGTGCAAAACTTATCTCGAAACGTTGCTTCAAACAGCTTAATTTTTGTTAACCGAAACACCCAAATTGAAGCATTCGTTTGTAGCACTGTATCGAGGTAAGCTTTATAGTAATTTAATTGTATACGGAAATCAAGATTTTAGTTTATATTACATCGAAACAGAAGGCAAGCGGGCAATAAGCTGCACCGCTATCCCTTTTTGAATTGCAAAACCCAATCTTCTAAAAACTACATTTGTGGATCTTGGAGTCATAACATTACTATGCATGACCCGTTGGACACGGGTAAGTAACTCCACAGCTTAAGGCGCGAGGAAACTAAAAGTGTCAAAAGCAAAAGGAATAAAAACGTGTTGGTTGTCAAGACACGCCTTCTCATGTTTGGTCACCTTGCCTGAAGAATTCTGATAAAACTTAACGATACTTAACGATAGTAATTAGATAGAATTCAGAAAAAACTTAACGATACTTAACATCGTTAAGTTTGTTTTTTAACGGAGGTCTAACAAGAGTAAAATTTTTAATAGTTTGGACCACCAGCGAAAATATTCTCAGTTGGTATTATTATCGTCCAGTAACATTAAGTTGGAATTATTAAATTTCAATTTGCTTAAAAGTTAACTTGTAACTAGTTTTAGAGGTAATATAACATTAACCTAAACATCATAGTGGGCTAACATGAATGGGTACCCAATTCTCTTATCCACTCCAGCTCTTGAAGAATGTGCCAATGTCTGCAAACTTAACATGGTTAAATAATAAGAAAGATAAAAAATATATCTCAAACTTTTTAAATTGTAATTAGATACCAAAGAAGGTTAGTGTGTGCGTGTGGAAAACGAAGAAAGACAGGATATTGTGTTTGGAATATATATTCCGAAACTCGCAATTGCAGCACTTGCGACTAGGTTGAGGAAACAATAAGTCATCTAATCATATCTTGCTATATCGCCATGCAGATTTGGAGTTATATTAGTTCGTGCCGTAAGATCCCTCTCATATTTGCTTTTATGGTTCGATATCTATTGGAATTTCATAAACGGCCCCAAGTAGCAACAAGAAAAATAAGGCATCATAATGGCGGCTTGTTAGTGTAACATTCGTTATTTTTAAAACCCAAAAACTGATATGTTTTATTAGTTGATGTGATCCATTTAGTTATACATATAATCATATTTTAGATATTTCGTATGTAATTGTTTTTCCTAAATTTATTTAAATATATTAACCGTTAATAATATATATAAACAAAATTTATAACACTAATGATTTTTCTTTATTCAAATGTCACATAAATAATATTACTTATGTATAACCGAAGTATATATTTTTTAATTTAATTACGTCACATTTTTTTTACATATAGTAAGTTTTAAAAGATGAAAAAAATATGCATTTCTACTCCATTTAAATTTTGGTCAAAATTTATTTATGATGATAATAAATTGTTTGAATATAACTTGTGTGTTTCAACTCAATTTTTTATGACCAATTTTATGTTTTGAATAATATTCAATCTCATATAATATTTTTGACTAATTTAATCTAATTGAAACATCTTCACCACGATTTCCCTATAAATAAAGACTCGTTTCTCCTCTTCAACTTGTCCATAATCCTTTGCTTAAGCTTTGATCTTGTAATTGGAGTATTTTTTTACTTACTTTTGACTTATAAAGTCATACTGATCAAGTTCAAGACTTTTTATTACTATATTTTGTGTCCTTTCCTCGGGTATGCTTGTGTTATTTTTCTGTATGTTACCATCATTAAGAAACTTAATGCTATGTTAAACTTAAACTTAATGCTAAGTTCTTAAAATCGAACTTGACCCACTGTCACACCCCAACTTAGGGGCTGGGCGTGACACCCGTTAGTTGGTACTTGTTTTGTAAATATATTAGAGTTGCAGGTTATTTAGCGGAAGTCTTTGGTTAAAAATAAAATATTAATTTATTTTGAAAACTTCTCGGATAATAAATATCCGAGTGATTGGTTTACAAACCTTGTTTGATCTTGTTTGCAATATTTTAATACTTAAAATTTTAGTCATCTCCATAAGCAAGCATCTACTCCATGGATGACTCTAATTACTTGCTATCTGTGCTACATATGTTTCCTTGAAATATGGGAAAAAAAATACTTCAGTGATATGCTGGTGAATCGTTGACTCTAAAAACATTTAATAAATCTTTGACTGACAAGATAGTATTCTTGAACAAACTCAGAAGAAACGTTTCTTATTTCTGGGAACTTGTGACACTTGCCATACACACACAATTATGGTTCTCCGAGAACTGATGCCCATTGGAGAACTTTGGTTATGACTGCTAGCATGCGACCACATAGCCTTGATTGATAGGCTTAAACATATATGTGTGGATCCAGACACATGTGTACTCGATCTGAGTTACTTTTATTTTCTACATTTGGACTTAGGGATCATGTAATCCCATAAATTTAGAAATCATGTAATCTCATATAAACATTTGACAGACTTGTTAAAGATAAACAACTCGTTTATCTTAATGACTGACTGTAAAAGGTTTAACGTATTCACCCGTGATTGTCTTTTCTGAATGATGTGGTGATCTCGTTTGAAAACCTTTGTGAATGAATGATGATTGACCTATAATAAAATAGGTTTTATATAAATACCCGGATCGTCTTTTGATCCAGCTAGAGACCTTTAGTCTGGTTTTGATAGATTTAAACCTTGACTGATCATTTGTTTGAATATAATATTTAGACCCGTAGTCTTTCCATTTATTTACAGATCATATGCTGAGTTCTTCCTCATGAAGAAACAGTTATGATAGGTTTCTTCTTCAAAAAGAAACGTCAATTGACTATAAATCCTTTTATGTAAAATCTTATGTTTCTTAATCATGAAAAAACATAAATCTTAACCGTATCCCTTATATGTATAAGACTTTGTGTTTCTTAATCGTGAAGAAACTATATTTATCTATCTCATCTTGTATGTAAAAGATTATGTTTCTTAATCATAAATAAACATTATTTTAGCTATAATCTTTGTATGCATAAAGCTTTTGTAAACATAATTATGATCAAGGTTTGGGCTATACCCCTGACTATGGTCTAAGACAAATATAATAATACTTAAGCGGAACCCCTACCTTACATGGGTATTCGGAGTTTACATGCCTAAGCTTGTACGAACAACACCTCTATTTTCTATCGTGTATTGAGGCTTAAATCATCAGAACTTCGGAGCTTAGCACGTTCTACGAGGTCAGCGCGCTTCTTAAGGTAAACGTGTGAAAGTGGTATTTGATTGGTGTGAACTGGAAAATGCCATACACCTTCCTATTTATAGCAAATTTTCAGCTCCTTCGCGTACGCGAAGGACAAATGTTCTGGCCGTTCGTGCCACGCGAACCGCCATAATGAATGTTGAGTCATCGGTAGGGTTTGCTACGTGTCCATACGTGTCATGCATGCAAAATAGTTACTTCACGTAGAGTGAAAAAAACTTAACTTGGTACTTCGCGTAGGGTGAACTAACTCAATGTCGGTTTAAGTATTTTGTCTTTCGCGTAGCGTGAAGACTTGAAACCTGATCCGTTCGCGTAGCGCGAAGGAAGGAAATTCAGAATTTACTCTTTTGTTCCTTGTACTTTCCAAAAATATTAAAGCGGCCCTTATGCAGCTCGCGGCTATGCGAGCGTGCGAAGTGCAAAGTGCGCCATTAAAACGCCACATTACGCCCATCGCCAGTGCCTGTGTGGGTTGGGTGCTTCGTACCCTCCGCTAGGACTAGGGAGAGTGTTTAGCCACATAAGAATTTTACTATGGAAACTCTCTTCCTTATAAAGAGCTTCCATTTTCTTTCTTCTTTCTATGTGAGATGAAAGTTCTCTTTCTTATTTATACCCATGTGGAATGCTTCCCTTTCTTCCTTCTTTCCATGTGGGATCGAATTTCTTACTTCCTTAGCATGAGATATTTTATTTTTCTTATCTCATTTTTCTCATTACTTGTTTTGTGAATATTTTTAATCCTTCATCTTTCAAAGTTGACATTTTTAGCCCGGAATAAATATGGAATTTTTTTGAAATGTTACATCCTCCCCACATTGAATTGAATCTCATCCTTGAGATTCGCTGTCTTAGGTGTGGGTGGTTCTTACTTATTGATTTATGATTAGATTTCATCTAATCATATTCTCAAGTTTAAGTCTAAGTTGATAAATAGTTGAAATCCTTGAAGCGTTGTTAACTTTGCATCTTAATTGATATTATCAGTCAATGGTTCAGAATATTATAAGTAATTATAAGTTGCTAAACACAGTGGCCAGTTGTGTTTAATTATTTACCTTATCTTTTGTATTCTAAACATTTACCATTGTTAATTAGAATTCCTCTTGGATTCAGTCTATCGAATCCTTTCAACTTATTCATCTTGATAACTTTCAAGATACTTCTACTTATCTCACGTTATCCTTTGGTTTATGATCTTGACGGATTTCTTTCGTTTATATCCATCGGTTATTTCTTTGAACTTTCAAAGTTTACATAACCGATTTTCCTTGAATAAAAACATAATCCTTTTTATCCAATTTAATGCATCTTTTTCTTCATTTCATCTTTCTATAGATGATGGACTATATCAACTGTATAGTCTTTTCAATCTTTTGTATTTCGAATAAAGCCGTTTGTTTAATGAATATAAGCATTCTAGTGTAAAGACACGATCTATATGCTAATATATTTGTTTATTTACATTAAAGTTTTAAAGACCCTATTATGGATACAAAACTTCTCGTTTAAAACGAGTATACAAGCAGTTTACAAGAGTTAACTAAACCATTAGTTATTTCTAATGCCTTGGATTCTTGAACATTCATTTGGCATACTCTTATCCAGTTCTATTCTTGATCGCCAGATGCTTCTTGTATGTTAAACATATTTATTATGGCATTTCCTTTCTTAGCTTCGCTTCCACTTACATTATTTGTTTTCTTTGGACATTCTTTGCTGAAATGCCCATTTTCTCCACAGTTGAAACATATAACTGTCTTTCTTTTACAATCATCCGAATGACCAATTTTCTTGCAGAAGGTACATGTAACAATTGGATTAGTTTTGGGAATGCTAGTTGATCTCAGACATCTCCCATGGTGTCTCCTTTCACAATTCGGGCAGATTGGTATTGTGAATTTAAATGACCCTTCCTCCTTTTCCTTATTTTTATTCTTTCTCTTTTCCTCGATTTCTTTTTCCCTTTTCTTATTATTCTTATCTTTCTCTTGGTTTCTGATAAAACCATTCATGAGATAACTGGCCAATTCCATAGCTGAATCAACGGTTTGAGGTAAATGAGATCTCACCATATCTCTAATTTCTTGAGGAAATTCCTAGATGTATCGGGTCACTTTGTTGTATTCGGGTGTTACTAAGTGTGGTAACAATCTACAATACTCATGAAACTTAGTATTGTATTCCCTGATATTAGTGCCTTCCACTTTGCGATTTAAAAACTTGGTTTGAATAAGATCAGTTTCATGCATGGGACAGAACTTTCGTATTACAAGTTCTTTGAATGCTTCCCATCCCATTTGGTACAAGGTTTCTCTACCCTTTGACATGATTAGAGTGTTCCACCACTCTAGAGCTTCTCCCTTGAATTACTGAGATGCGTACTGAATCTTTTGAATCTTAGTACATTGACTTATGATAACGATGGACTCAAGTTCCTCAAGCCATCTTAATGCTGATATGGCACCTTGATCGCCATAGAATTCTTTTGGTCCATAAACTTGGAAATTCTTGAAATTACAACCTTTTATAACTAACTTATTCTTGAAATTACGATTGAAATTGTTATCTGCGTTGGAGCTATGAATGCTTTCTTCATGATTAGAAGGATTTCGGTACGGATGAGGTCTAATAGTCTTATTTGAATGCTCAGATTTACTTTTATGTGATCCTCCTTTCATTGCATCGATGAGAGGAGTCATTGCGTTATGAATTATCTCTTGTATTTTGGCCAAATATTGCTCAAGATTCTCTTGGGCATGCTCTGATATATTTCTGTTGTTTCTTTAAATTGAAGCTTCATCATTGTTCTCTTGATTGATTGGATTCGACATTCCGTAAACATAATTAATTTAGTATGAAAGAAACTTTTTATTTATATCGATAACAAAATGTTCGCAACAATTGCGTAACACTGAAACAAATGATACAAGTACAAGATATCTATTTTGTTAATGTTTCACGATTTTGTCATATTTTGAGAGGATTTCTTTCTGACTTTTCCTTTTCTTTTCTCTGATCTAAGCTATCTCTTTCTTGAAGTTATCTATCTCACATAAGGCACGATCTTTGATGTTTTCTCTTTGATTGGGGAATGATGTTGGGACAATCGTATAAACGATAAATCCAAGCATCTCGTTATTACTATGTGATTTCTGAATATCTTTGTTCTTGAGTCTTTTATTGAAATACTAGCACATATCTTGTATACAAGTAAACCGTGAGAATTTCTCTAATTCTCTTTCTAGGTCTATTCCTTTTAAAATATTTTATCTGGCGTTGACTTTAAGCTAATAATATTTTGAAATCTGTCCACTTGGACTTTTTCTCATTGATGAATCTTTTCTTATTTCCAATTTATTGGAATTCATCTTTATATTGGGCAGGAATTTCCTTGTTTTCATTGTTAATGTACTCCCCACTTCCAACTTTCTTTGAAGGATTGTTTTGAGAGTGTGCAATTTGACATACTACAATAACATTTTTAGAGATAAGTTCAATATTCGGGGACTTTAAAACAATCCTTTATTTATTTATATTGTAGTTACAAGAGTGTACAACATTATTATAGTTACACTTGTTTACAATTATTGCGGTTCTTCTTTTCTATTTCTTCCAATGGACAATCAATTTCTTAATCTTGCTATCCTTCTTGGTATTCTCGGTTGTCTCTTCCTTTTCCTTCTCTTCCTTCTCTATTTCGTTGAGCATTGCTTCATCTACTTTTGTAACATCGTCTCCATAACATGTTAAATCATCTATGATGTACATTCCTTGTGAGAAATTATAATATGTGCTCCGATGTTCATCTCGAGTGTGAGCAAAGTGAGGATCTTGATTTACTGGATAATTAAAATATTCCTGTCCCTGAGGATTTTCTTCCGGATTGGTTGAAAGATGATGATGTGCTGATGTAGACAACAATTAAGATCTCTAGATGTTACAGCTTGTATCTCAATGTGCGGAATCCAATGAGAATGAACAAAACAAGTAAAAATTAAGCATCATATTCATTGATAACTTCAAAGATGACAAGATATGACTCTTTGGCAACTTTCTCTCTCTCTACTCTCTCACTCTAACATTGACCAAAAGTTTTCTTGAATAACGCATAAGTCCCCTATTTATAGGAAACAATATGCAAGGTACCAAGTTCGTATAAGATATACGGCGCATAAGTTATGCGCCGCATAACTTATGTGGTACTTGGGACTTATGCGTTAATCACAAACACACAATCATACATTTTACATTTCAAGCCCTATACAATCATATCTAATACATCTAAGACCATAGCAATAGACATTATGCTCTAACAAACTCACCCTTGGATGTTGCTAGGTCTTCGATCTTCACACTTCAGTTTTTAATCCCAAAAACCCTTTCTCGATACTCCCTCCTCATATCCTCCGATGAACGTTTATTCGAGGGCTTCTGATTAGTGAGAATAGATATTCCAACACCCTTGTATTGGAATTTCTTCACTGACGCAATCCGAATCTTTTCTTTAATCTCCTCCTCTCTCTCTTTCTCCTTTTGAGCTTCCTTTTCACCCATATCAACCACTTACTCTTCCATACTTCATCAGAATGAATTTTATACTTGTAACAAATCTTG
This sequence comes from Bidens hawaiensis, assembly GCF_021521415.1. Taxonomy (NCBI): domain Eukaryota; kingdom Viridiplantae; phylum Streptophyta; class Magnoliopsida; order Asterales; family Asteraceae; genus Bidens; species Bidens hawaiensis. The sequence continues at coordinate 111,854 of NW_027499230.1, forward strand.
ATCACTTTTTGGTATTGCATAGCAGACGCATGATGCTTATCACGTGAAACTTATATCTTGCACTTATGTAGCATCTCTATGTCCTTCTCCGAACAGTTCACTAACCACATGGGATCCATCACATCTATCACGCCCCATGCTCCATCTCTGTTCAACACAATCTTAGCCTCACCCCTATTTTCATCATAATACCACCAATGAAAATAACATGGAAGTCTTGCTCCATAGTGTACATAGGATCACTTTCAGAGTTTATGGTTGCTGATATCTCCAAGTCTTCACAAAATCATCCGTTTCAGGATCTTTCTTCACTTTAGATATATGGATATATGGTGTTTGAGGAGTCCAGCTTCTGAATCTGCATTTTGCTTGACGCTTAATAAACTCCCAAATCTCCTTCACCGGCCCACGTTTCGGACAATATAATAACTCTTTCTCAACAAAGTCCACAACATCCATCCACGGTAGAGATTTCAACTCGCATAGACTTTAAAAATATTGTACGCCATACGTTCTTCAAACAACAATCTTTCTAATATTTTTCAAGTAAGTTATACTCATAACTTTGCTTAGGTTTACTTCCTTCTCTTTCTTGTAGTACCTGACTGGATTCAAGTATATGCGTTTTGGTTCAATCTTCTTTCTCTCAAACTAGTCATCCTGTTCTCTACTATTCACCTCAGCTTCTTCAGTCGGTTTTGCCTTTGTTAGAAGATATAGGGTTCCATTGACTATCAAATTCTTGACTTATCATTTCAATTTCCTCGTCAAACTCTTCATCAAACTCTGGAAATACATGATCAGTAGCATTTACGTATGTCATAGGTTCCTTGTCCAACTCCTCTTCTTTAATCTGTTCATTCACCAGAACATTATCGTCCACTGAACTCAAATCTTTTTCAAAATCAAAAAAAAATTCTTCTTCAGATATGTTTAGCATCTTGGCAAGATCTGCTCTAGTAACCTCAATTTCTCATTCCTCTAATTCTTCACCAGTAGAGGAAAATCTCAAAGGAGGCTTGTAAGCTATAGGATCAACATCAAGTACTTCAAATTCATCAACATTACCACCTGTATGATGTTGTTCCTGAGTAGGTTCTCTTTCGAACACTGGCTCAACAACAGATTCAACACAAGAACTTGTACCAAAACCAACCAAAACACCTAAACCACCACCAGCACTCAGTTCATCCTGATCATCATCATCATTATCATCCTCTGAAGGAGAATCTCCATAGTCTAACAGTTCTTCATTTTCTTCTTCATCCTCTGGCTCAGTTGGTATAACATTCCCTGCTGCAACTGGTTCAACCTTCTCAATCACTGTCTCAATATTCTGTTCAACAACTGGTTCAACAATGATATGTTCCATCACCGGCTCAACCACTTGCTCTGGTTCATCAATATGCACAAATCCTGATGATGATCCACCAACTTCTGGAATTTCAACATGTATAGATGGCTCATCAACCTTCCCTTTTACCTTGGCCTCAACACGATCTTGATCATATTGAATTTTAAAGTCAATCTCTTTAGTAAGTGCTTCCCCACCATAAGCTTTAGTGAATACTTTATCTTCTGACTTCCCAATTTCTTCAACAAGATTGATTCCCAATTTATTTTCCAACAAGGCAAAGTATCTCATATGTAGGTGTAACAAATCAGCTTGTTGCTTTCTCCTTAATTCACCATCTTCAATGATCTTTCTTTGTTCAGCATTCTCTTTCCTCAGCCTCTCGTTCTCAATCACCAGACTATCAATTCTAATTCCTTGTTCAGTAATGATAGCCTTTAATGAATCATGATATCTGAAAGTAGGAAAATCTCCAAAACAACTAGCATCAAGTGACGGTAATCTAAAATCAGGAACCTTTTCAGCTGCCTTAGGAGAAACATGAGGAACTTGAAGTTGTGGAGATGGTTCCACAACTGGTGTCTTTAAAACAATATCATCTCTGCCCAAGTCAACAACCGGTTCTTCAACTATAAATACCGGATTTATAGGAATCACTGTCACCTCTGGTTCTTCAACATCAGGCTCATCAATAAGTTTCAATTTGGGAGATGTAGCCCTCTTTGACTTCTTCTTTATACAAACTATCTTTGGTTTTACAGGCTTCTCCACAACTACTTTAGGAACATATGTCACATCCTGCTCATCAGTTGATTTTCTTTTCTTTGAACTTTCTGCCCTTTTCTCAAACTTAGCCCTTGGATTGGCTAGTCTCATTCTCCTGCCTTCAGAATCTGACTCTATTTCTTCGGGATCTTTCTCAGATGTTGCCGAATATACTTCTTCTTGTGTGACTGGTGTTACAACCTCTTTCTTCATAATCTTTTGCTTTTTCTTCTTAGGAGTTACAGATTCACTTTTCAAATCAGACTCAATCTTGATAAAACATTTGCCCACGGGTTTAAACTCCAAAATTAGTCTTTCTTCTTCAGCCCGGTCAGAATCACTTCTATCATTCCTCCACTTCTTATCAGACGGAGCAACATAATTAGGATTCTTGAGATGCCCAAATAATCCTCTGAACTTAGGAATATCAGCTTCTTTCACATGGCTATACGAAGCTAACTTGGCCACATTATTCCCAGTGACATGATCTAGAAAAATCTTTGGCCCCTCCTTCTTGACATTTGGAAATACGTTCTCAACAAACATCTATACAAATCTCGGGTATTGTAACCACTGATCTTATTCGAAATTCATTTTCATATTATCAAGAATCATGCGAGAAAAATTGTACTTAAGATTCAAGCACAAAGCAGCCATTGTGCTCATCTGATAATCTAAAATCTACTCGTAACCTCCTTTCTGATGTCCAAGGCAATGAACTACGATATGAACTAGATACTTGAATGGCCTTGACAATGCTGTCTTCCTCAAAGCTAATCTATTCAAAGAATCCCTGTAACCCATCCGGAGCATGCATCCTTTTACCATCTTTTCATCAAGATCAACCGGATCTGTCGATGCATCCCCGAACTCCAAAACCTTCCTAATCAAAGCTTCATTTACCACAATCTTTTGCCCTTGAACTATGGCCTGAATATCTGCTCCAAATACCTTGGCAGTCTTCCAAAACTTAGTCATAATGCTCTCATAAGGATCCACTGAATGTGTAATGGGCTTGTAGATTATGGATCTTCTCAGAAATGAAATAATGACTTTAAACTTTGCTGCTTTAGGATCCTCTTCGTTCAAATAGCACAGATGTTGTGCTTTGAATTAGTAATTTTCCCTTTCTTACCAATCTGAAAACACAAAACAGATACACATGTTAGCATTGAATTCAATCAACGAATAAATTCTATTCAGCGGATAAGTGCTATACTACGTATAAGTCAAATCCAACGTATAAGTCTGGCTTCAGCGTATATGTATGTTTAGCGTATAAGTCAGCTTTAACGTATAAGTCAGCTTTAACGTATAAGTCAGATTTAACGTATAAGTCCTTTATACCGTATATGTTCTAGTAATGTATAAGTGTGATCAGCATATATGTCTAAACAACGTATAAGTCTATTTATCAACGTATATGTTTGGATATTGACTTTGGTCAACTCATAACTTATACTCCGTATATGTCTAAACATATACGGCGTATAAGTACTAGTTTTGAACAAAATCAAAATCTCAAATCTGTAACATGTTTAAAATTTTCAATCATCCTACAAGACTCGTTAAGCAATATGTAATAGTTTTATGTCTTCAATTTTGTGATTTATCAACATTTAACTAGCACAAATACAAAATATATCAACGGATATGTCCGGCAATTTAGATCTGGCAATTTTAACCTGTTATAATCCAATTAAGTACTATCATAAAGCTCGTATGATCAAACTAATTCTAATCTGTTGTTTATTTGATTCAAACAATGTTTATCTTAGACAGATTAGACTTATCCGTGAACTGGGTTGCTGTTTATCATCAGTTTTAAAATCATCATCTCACCCTATCAATCTGGATCAGTGTGTAAATCACCAATACATAAATCAATAATCAACCTTGAGAGCAAACACACTTTTGAATGAATCTCAGGACAGATAGAATTAAAAGGTCAGGTGCATAAGTAATGACTTATGCACCATATATCTTCTTATATATACAACTGACTTATGCGGCGTATAAGTAATGAAACTTATACGGCGCATAACTTATGCGTCGTATAAGTTTCAATACTTATACGTTGCATAAGTATGTCTTGGAAAGCTCTGATTTCATGTCCAATTCACACCACTGTAATGTCCCAAGTACAAATTAATGTCCTTGTACATTATAAGAATAACTTAAATAAGCCCAGTTTGAAAAATCACTATTTAACCAGTCCAAATTAATGACCTTGATTAAAACAGATAAACATTTTGATCTTTTGATTTTGATTTGATAAAAACATGACAAGATTTGTTGTTAAATGAAAAACCCCAGAGAGATAGTTCACCCGCACATCAAGAGTTGAAAAAACTAAATCAGAAAGAAAATCTTTCTATTTTTTCAATAGAAACAAATACCAATTGAAATTAACAAGTAAAACTTAGAAAAATACAGAAATCACATATTTTTATGAGTTTGAGCAGGGAATGATATTGACCAAATTGCCCTTCCATCACAGTTTTATTCAGCGTTTATTATGACTGGTGTTAAGTCAATCATTGGTATTGTTGTCACCCTAAACCTTTTAAACAAATGATTCAAAAATTTCTGTGATATGTTTAATTGGTTTAATTAGGCACAAGATATCAGGATTTATCAGTTCTAATCTTGATTCAGGCGTAATTTGACTTTTACATAGTCACCCTAACTTGACTTAAACCTTAGAATCAAAAGATAAAAAGACCTTTTATTTTAAGCATAACAGCAAATAATCCCTACTACAAGACATACCCCCGTTATCAAGCAATACCTTAAGGTCCTTTCCCATGGATGAGTATGCACGATTTCATCTGTCGGCTTGCATACATTGTGTCCATTGGTGTGCGTCGGATGATATGTCTAAAACAATGGATTACCCTCACAACTAAGCTTTAAATTTAAAGCAAAAATCCTAAAACCACAAACAACCGGCAAGTGTGCTGGTCGCAAGTAGTATAGACCTAGGAAGTCCGAGTATCGAACACGTGGACACGTATAAATGCTAATGATCACTAACCCTAGACAAGACCTACCCAAGAATAATAATTAATTGCTTTTGATTTTTAATAATTTAACTGGACTAATGTCACACCCCAACCTAAGGCGGAAATGCCAGGGCGTGATCCGATTCCTCATAGCTGGAAGATACTATCATAATATAAATGTGACAATATCTATTTAATTATTTTATTTCAAATGTGCACACAATATTCAAATACAACAATACAATTCAAATAAATGTATACAATCATTTAAATTAAAGTTTGACTTCAATATACCCTAATACACCTCCTCCAGCTGTCACCTACCTCTCCCCATCTTGTAAACCCTTCGGTTTTTGCATATTCGTTAAAGATACTTGATCGTTAACTTTGCTTGCTTTAGATTCACAAAGTTTAAGGTTCAGATCAGTTATCTCGTTTGACGTGTATTGGACGACTCGCTTATCCGTTGACTTGTCTATTCTTAGTTATACTCACTTGCCTTTAATCTAAGGTGAGTTTTATCATTCCCTTATTTTACTAAATTTTCACAAATGTTTTGGGGACATATGCGTATATCATACTATACATACATATCTATATATACATACACATCAAAAATAGCGAACGTGTAATTGTGTGTGATTAATCAAATCTACTTGTTATGTCTTACTTGTTTATGTGCGCATTCGTGCTTGGAGAGGTCCGGAATATCCCCATATATTGGGTTCTCATTCTATTGACCACCGCCCGATTCGTTTGGCAACTGTCTTATTCTATTTATTTGCTTATGGTTGATTTACCGGCGCCCAATTCGCTTGGCAATGGTTTAGTCGACAACTTATTTGCTTATGGTTTGATTTTATTACCGCATTTATTACGTTTTGCTTATTTATTATATTAACATTATTTTTTGTGTCAAAACTTGGTGAAAAACTCACTCAACATGTTTGTTGACAAAACTCCATTTTCTACACATATGCAGGTTGCCTGAGTTGAAGGATGGACACTTAAAAAGACCTTAGGATTATAATAAAGACATACATGGATTTAGACTTGTTGTATTTATTTATTTGAATTGTTTGGTTCTATTTGATCATTGTGTGTATTATTTAAACAAAATATTTAATTAGATATTGTTATTTATATTTATGATAGTATCTTCGAGCTGTGAGCAATCGGATCTCGCCCTGGCATTTCTGCCTTAGGTTGGGGTGTGACAGATTGGTATCAGAGCCGAAGTTTTAAGATAGGTGGTTAGAAATTGTCCTAGTCATATGTTAGGAACCCTATATGTGGCTATCTGAACTGCTTATGTGCTCCTTAATTGTTTATAGCTTATTTAGGTAATTATCGATTATATCTTTTATTTTAGGTAAGTATTTACTATATCTTCTCGTTTTAGGAAATTAGTTAATTGTATCTTTTGTCGTAGGCAATTAAATCTTTTATTTTAGGAAATAATCTTTTATTTTTAGTAAATATTGCACACACCATATCGAGGTTATGCCTCACTTTTAAAAATATTTTATAAAATATTTAAAAAAAAATCTTTTGAAAATTTTCATAGTTTGTCTTTTATTGGGGGAAATTCCTTTAGAATTCCCGTGTTTTGTTTTATTTCTTCACCTTGAAGCGTGGGGGCATGGCAAATGTTGTGCAACCATAACTTCAAGTGGTACTCATAATCGGCTAAACGGTTGCATGGTAAGCATGACCGGCTAAACGGTTATACTTCTAAAAATTGTGTTTTTGGTTATTCAAGTTTATTTAATTCATTGATTAGATATTTAGTTGAGTCGGTTAAATGCCATGTAACGCTCATGGTCTGAGCAACTCCATTGATTCGATAATTCATTAATTAGTTGGGCTAGTTAAATGCCATGTACACGCTCATGGGCTGAACAACTCAATTGTTTATTACTCGATATTTGAATTGGGCCAACAAATTGCCATGGAACGCTCATGGGAGGCCAATTCACAAACTTTATGTTGTTTTATTTAGTTGGGCCATTCAAATTGCCATGGAAAGCTCATGGGAGGTCAACTCATTCCTACAACTCACCTGTCGTCTTACAAATTTCCATTGTTGGTCCTCATAGAATGCCTTTCCTATGAATCATCGTTGTAACCAACGTCGTTCACCTGCTTCTCGTAATTGCTGTTCAACTACTAAAATCGACAGAGAGTTTGCTGTTGTATTCCGTTACTCAAATGACCGCCAACCTCGACAAAACTAATATACCTCGAACAAGAAATCTTATACTAACTCATATCCATTAAATTATTATTTAAATTATATTTTCTTAATTATATCCGTATTCTCGAACTATAAATTTCTAAGTACATTAACATCCTTATCCTCAACTTTAAACTATAATTATTTTATCATCTTTTGTTTTCCTCAATATCGTGGTGGTTTTCACAACTTATTTTCCACTTTATAAATCCTTATTATTAAATTTCAATTATTGTAAATTATATTATTAATAAACTAAATTATGTATTCTCTAAATTTAATTTCCAGTTTTAAATTTAAAATTTTCCATTAATTAGTTTAACTTTTATTATTAAATTGACTTTTTGATTGAACATTCATCGTAAATATTTCAACTCCCTACTTTGATTTTTAAAAAGTTTGAACGTTTTAAATGATAAATTCGTAGTTGTTAGAATAGTCATGGTAGTTCATGAATTTCTAGCCTTGCATTTTTCTTATTTTATTATATGCTTCACTTTAATTTAGAATTTATTATTTATTCAAATTTCCATTATTGATAATTCAAATTACTTACTTCCTAATATTTATAACGATTTTATGAAGAAGGAAAAAAAAATACACAAATTCCCAGTATAATCTAATTTAATATCTTCAATTACCTACTTTGTATTTTATCTAATTTTAGAGATTTAATTGGAATAGAACTATCTCGGTGAATCAGGAATATCCGTTTCCCAGTTTAATCTATTAACAATTTAATTCAATACGCATATTTTTCGCATTATCATTTAATA